>NW_024387255.1:237614-242614 GCF_900408965.1 Simochromis diagramma | reverse complement strand
CTTTGTTTTCATACGCAAATGGTGGAAAAAGCATGGCGGCGACGGAGAATGAGAAGGGGGAAAGCGGATCGTTAAATGAAACAGATGAACCAGAATTGGTTTGTAAAAATGCTGCAACTTCAGTGGTGTGTTACTGGTTTGGCTTTCATTCATCAGATACACAACAAAGCACAATTTTTGATAGAACATCCAAGCAGGCCAAAACCTGAGGTTGCATGGCGTTAAAACGGCTGCTTGCAAAACCCCCCCCCCCCAAAAAAAACCTAACACAGCAGCCGCCAGCGCTGTAAAAAACGGTAGACTGGTGAGCAATGTTCCCTCTAATTTTTCATGTGTCTAAGCGAACACACAAACTCCCTGAGTAGTCCCTTGGACCACTGTGAGCAACAGCAGACGTGTGCACTGTGGTCACGCCAGCATCGAATCCATCCAAGTTACATGGTGTTACGAACTTGCATGTCCATGTGTTTGTTTTGTGCAGGTGTTGTGTCTTTTTATGTTAATTTAGCTGTGCCAGGGCCCTGCTCCGATTGGTGCGTGGATACACTGCCCCGACGTGACTGGTTCCAGCTGGAGGACCCGCCCATTAAAAGGAGGCTGGAGTGCTACAGCGGGAGAGGTCCTCGCGTTTCTCCTCATGACCCAGCAGTATTCCTGTGGCAGCCGCTGGCTGCAGTGCGCTTAAAAGTTGTGGAAGTGGAGTGGGTAGGGGTGAGCTGCCGTTTCTTTTGATCACCCGTTTTCTCCTGTTTTGAGTTAGTTAAGGAGGTCAGACTCTGTCTTTATTTTTGACTTTGTTTTGGTAAGGTCAGGGGTGCGGGATTTGTGTAGATTTGTTTTGTTTATTGCTTTGGCCTTGGCTCACCCTGAAGTGTTGACACTCCCGTTTTGGTTCCTTTATTTCACATTGTACATAAACCACATTGTAACTAACGGATTTGTTTCTTGTGGCTGCTTGGGTCTTGGGGGGGGAGCGAGTGCCTCACTCATGTTATTGCCTGGCCCTAGACGGGTCGTAACAATGGTTTATTAAAATAATCAAATTACAGCATGTACATTTATGTTAGACTACTTTTAATTAACTGCTTTAGCCCACTTACAATGAAAATTTAAAAATTTATTTCATAACCTGTGTAGCATGTTAACACTATTGGAAGTAAAAATAACTTGAACTCCAATTTTGAAAACAAAACTTTCTTCTTTTTTACAAAGTTCTGACTTGTATTATGAGTCTGTGTCTGTGGTCTGGGAGAGAGTCCTGTAACTCTGTCTGCAAAATACAGTAAATAATGACCAATGTTGGGCTATTAATTATATAGTTACTTCTTTAAAAAAGTAACTGTTTTGCAAACAACAAAGATTTTTGCAGCTGTTTACCTAAAAATGCAGCCAAGGCGTTTTTTAAATAAACAAACTATTTACAGAACAATCAGCTGTTCTGCATCAAATCTAATGCCAAACAAATTATTTGTGCCACTCCAAAAATAATTTCTGTCCACTATAAGATAAAGGAGAACAACAGCCTGATACCTGCAGGCCTGACAGCAGCAGATGTATCACTGCTGTAACACCTGTAACATTCAGCAGTCGCCTCATTGTTCTGACACACACAACAAAACTATTGACTACACTACACACTAACTACACAAGATTTGAGCTAAACGTCGCAAATCTCTCACATCTCAAAACACCGCCGTCACTCCTAAAACTTCCCCCTCCCTAAACAACTAAATGCCATGTTGCCATATCATTTTTTGATTGGTCGACATGGTACTTTTTTCGACCAATAGGAAAGGGTGTTTTTGGTGTTGTCTTTGCTCACAGGCGGAAAGTGCTTTCGAGCGTTTTCCTTATAAAACGCCGTTTTTACCATTTCTTCCCGCAGTAAATATAAACAACGACAGTATTCAGGAAGAAAACCAAACATTGCAGATATTTTTATCATAATTCTGGTTTTACGTGGCCCATCAACACAAAATTAAAACTGGTATAAAGTCCACACACCGTCAATTGTTCCGTCTGTCCTGCTCACATCTCCAATGGTTGAACACGTTGTCATTAACGTGGCTTCACTCCACATCAGCCATGCCGCTTTGCTAGCTAAAACACCGGTGTCGGCCCATAAGGACGCTGTCATAGCCTGTCAACGATGTTGATTAGCTACGTATATATGAATGTGAATCGCATCATTGGCTGGACTATGGGATAAGGTGGCATCGTTCAGTCACTCACTGACTAACACTGCAAAACAGAATTGTTAAAGTTTTAATTTTAATTTCAATTCAGGTTAGATTGTTTTCTGTGCGCAGAGACCGTGCCAGCAGTACGCAATTGCGCATGCGCTAGAGCTGGGCGATATAAGATTTTTTCATATCACGATAGGTTTTTTTCATTTCAGGCGATAACGATATATATCACGATATAAGCCAAATAACTATATTTGTAAGATTTAAATGTGCCGTTGCTCACAAGTAAAATGTGAAATAATCAGCAGCTTGTTTTTATTTTATATATTTATTTCCCATAATAAGTTCAACAGGGTAGATGTACTTAAGGAACATGAGACTTTTTCAGATAAATAAAGGCAAATATTGCAAACTACACAAAAGGCAGCCGCTAAAGCGTTTAAGTTTCAAAATAGAACAAACAAAACAGACTACTAAATTGTCAATTCCACTTAGAAACAAAATATTAATTCTAAAAATAAATCTTAGTTTTACAGAAGAACAGACAAAATTGACTAACTTTTGTCAATATCAAATAAACTGAGAACTAAAAGGAAATTCTCAATCTCTCCTTGTTGTATAGCTTAGCTTTTCAAACAGTTTTAACAGTTACTTTAGTCTGACAAAAGCCGAATGACGAATTAGCGCTTCCGGTCAGATTGAGCATGCACCGCTTTATTGTATTTCCAGACTTGCTTTCGGCACAGTTTACAGTGTGCGCTACTCTGTTTTTTGTCAGACTTGAAATAGCCGAAATACCTTCACACTACGGAACTTCTATGGCTCTTCCGTTCGACAATCTCTCCGGCATTGGAACCATCATCTGTTGTCTCTTCGGTAACCTTCGGTCACGCTCGGTTGATTTTTCTCTAGTCGGCACACTCATTTCCTCCATTACCCAGCGGCACGGTGGCTGGCTGCTTCCCAAACAAATACACTTGGCACTTGGCTTGGCTTGGCTTGGCACTTCCCAAACAAATACACTTGGCACTTGGCACTTGTGCTGTACGTAACAAGTCACGTGACGTGACGCTGCGGCTGTGATTGGTTCGGCTCTGCGCTACTTAATTTGGATTGGCTGTTCTTTTTTTTCTTAAAGAGGACAAGCGCGGCGAGGTCTATCGCAATAGTTTAATTTTTCTATTGAGAAAAAGTTATTTCGCAATACATATCGTTATCGTTCTATCGCCCAGCTCTAACATGCGCGCAGCTTAAAGGGAACATTGCTGTTGGGTGAATAATGCAAAAAACAGAGATCTGAGATGGAAAACTAGCCAAACTCAGAGGGAATTAATAATGATGTTTATCAAACGAGAAACATAGTTTGATCTTCTTTTGCTGCTGGTTCAGAGAGAGACAACACCTGCAGCATCAGAGACCTTTGAGCTGTCAGCTTTGAACACTGATGGCGGGTCCGTGTACGTGCCGTTCAGTCCGCGCTTTGTGTGGACTCACCATAATATTTTTCCTGTAAGAACAGATGATCACTACATCTCCACAAGGACACACAGGTGAGTTTACCTGATGACGATCCAGCACGCTTCCTGCCACAGGTCAGGAGTGATCTCATCATCATCTTCATCATACTGATTATCTGACAGAGACAGCAGGGATAAATATACGTGAGCAATACACATACTGAGACGTAGAAGCTTCACCGATCAATCAATGACAGATTGTCGGTTCAGGTTACTTCCTTTTCACAGATAACTGCACATAGAGTTTAATGATCAGTTTAAACAACTGGTAAATTGATCAGATACATCAATAAAAACAGATGACAATCTCACAGGAAAGTTATTGATCGTTCTGTTTTTAACTCACTGGTTCTGATCACGCAAACTGATCAATCAGAAGCAACACATCTGATCTGTTAAGTAAACTTCCTGTTTGTGTGAGTCGAGTGTAATGACATCACTTCCTGTCTGAGTGCAGGCAAATGCAGCACACAGCCTGAAGCTGGTGATATCAGGAGAACTCTGTTGATATGAACTGTGAGAGGTCCTGAAGACTGAGCCTCAGGGTTCATCAGAGAGCTGATTCCAAACTGCTGACCGCACGATGGTGATGATTTACTGTCAGATCACAAGTGATGGAGGTGACACATGGCTAAATCCAACGTTCAGTGTTTTCCAGCCCACACAGAATCTAATTAACAGCTGCAGTCTGACAGACTTTCATTTGTCACACTACAGATGACACTCCCTGTGAGCTCAAACAACTGTTTCATAAAATCCAAGCTTGGCTTTTGAAACACTTAAGTGATGAGTCTTGGCCCTGCTCTCACAGCTTTGAGCTGATTACAATTCTCTCGTCCCCCTCATTCAAATGAATCATAAATGATCAAATCAAATCACTTTTATTGTCACATCACATGTGCAGGTACATTGGTACAGCACATGTGAGTGAAATTCTTGTGTGCGAGCTTCACAAGCAACAGAGTTGTGCAAAATACAATAATGTAAACAAGCAAAATACAAGAATGGCTACATCTGAAACTAATAAATATATGTACAATATATAATAGTATATGCATTTCTGGATGTGTATACTAAATATTTTTCTACGTGTGTGTGTGTGTGTACACATATTTTACAAATTAAATAGAGTAAACAATAAATAAAATATATAAAAATATACAGAGTTGAAATCAAATCAGCTATTACACTCTGCTTAACACACTATTTACTAAGAGTTAAAGTTTGTGGAACAAATCCTGTTATTGTGGCTCATTTAAATATTCTGCTCTTGAAAATAATCTCTTACAATACTGGG
>NW_024387255.1:0-237589 GCF_900408965.1 Simochromis diagramma | reverse complement strand
ACCGTTAAGGCAGGAATTGCCACTCCTGTCCCGGGTCTCCTCTCCACCCTACCACACCTGTGAGAGTGACTTCCAGGGGGCGGGAGATTAAAGTACCTCTCAGATTCAGAGACTGGGACTATCTCCTTTCTATGTTCTAAGGGCAGAATAATCCCTTATCAGGACTGAGGGTAGTCTACCCCCGTGATTTCCTGCGTTCTGACAACACTGTTTTATGTTTAAAGTACTTTTGTTAAAGGGGGAGATGTTGTGAAATCTGTTTATGTTGTCCTAGTAAGGCTACCATGGGGGCAGCCACTAGAGGTCACTAGAATACTGGTGTGTATATGTGTTTTCCAGAAATTGATGTAGCCACGTACACTGCTGCTACAATTCAATAAAAAGCAGTTCGTGCTTGAGAACCCTGCGTCTTATTGCCTCCGATCATGACATATGGAGAATAGAAGGGGGCTGTCCACAGCTGCTCCCTTCCTGACTACCCGTCCGTCTAAGGACACCTTGTGACGTAGGTAGGTAGTGTCCTTATGAGCATCCTTCCCCTGAATTTGGACACAGCCTTTTATTCCTCTACTCTCTAGAGAAGAGTGAACTCCAACTCACTAGGTCCTCTAACTAGTGATGGGCAGATGAAGCTTCATGAAGCACTGAAGCTTTTCATCCAATTGGTTCACCCCAGCGCAAAGCTTCTTGAAGCTTCATTTGCTCTAGTAGGACATCTACTGGACGTAAAAATATTAGTTGGCATGAATTTGAAGAGTGTGGCATTTTGCACACAGCCTGTAAATGTCAACAACAAAAGGAGTGTGTAAACATGTATTTGTGTGATGGCAGTATACTGTGTATATTTATACTGGCAGTATGGAAAATTATCATTTGGAAATGCTTAAAATGGAAATGATCATTTACTGTGAGGTGAGGTGTGGTTGGGGTGCGGACAGTGGTTATGCTTTTGTAACGTTCAGGTAATGGACAGCTACACACTGAGGCTTTGAGCCTCAGTCCTGCCCACATTTTATTCTGTAAAAACTAAATTTTCACTGCTTTTATGACCTTTTTAGTGGGGAGAACATAGCTAGGATTTAATGATTTAACAAATCTTTTAAATTCTTTGTCCTCCACAATGCTAAATGGCTGGGAGTCCTCAATCACCATGCTAACCAGGTCTTCATCTATTTGAGATTGTTCTCCTGAGGAAAGACAATAAAAACAAAGCACAAATATCACACACGTACTTAAACCGTTGTATAATATTGTTATATCATTTGTAACATTACTGCTGCTATATTATCATGGCATTTGATGGCTCACCTGGTCTTGCTCCACAATCGGTGTTCCCCTTATTCTCATGCAAAGCTCTGTCGGTTCAATACTTTGGTGTCACGGTTCGATATTTTTTCGATACAAAAAAATGTTCATGCATTTTTAATTTGTCATTTATTAAAATTATAAATATATATTTTAACTCAAAAGTACAGTTTTTAAATTTAACCCTAACCCTTGTGCGTGTTTTTTATTTTGACAGCGAATGCGCACCTGCAGACCACTTATGTGCAGCCCTGGTTATTTAGCTTGTCATATTGCAGCCACAGAAATTCTTTTGTCCATGAAACCATAAAGCTGCACTTTCTTTTTGCCTTATAGTCTGATTTGTCATAACTTCTCCGTTTTGTGGTAAGCTTTTCTTTGGCTGTCACTTCTTCACCCTGACCTGTCTTATTTGGCTCAGCAGAACTGAAATGCTTTTACACGCTCACTCACATAAGCTCAGCGATTCTCTGCGCGATCAACCTCTCACATGTTTAAGCTTGCTGCGGGAGATTTCACTTGTCATGTTTGCATAGTAAGCTAACGATTAATAAGACGATGTCAGAGGAATTGGTGCACAAATTATCATCACTCACAGATCAGTGCTGTCGCTCTCTATACACAGTTCGCGCGATTGCAAAGTGAAAGCAAAATAACAAGCGCAAATTCAAACGCGACTTCAATATGTCACATATTGACAGTGGCTCACCGATGCCAATGACATAATTACCCAGCTACATTTCTGAAAGAATGCAAAAGCATTGACATATATTTTTCCTACAATAGCCCGACGGGCAGGGAAGAGATAGATTTTGGTAGCCCGACTGAAAAAATCGCTAGCTCCGGGACGTCGGGCTAGCGATATTGCAAGCCCTGTATCTGATTGAGGAATCACTCATCTTTGGAAAAGAGAGTTTATTACAGAGAAATGGCTCTTTCCAAAATAAAAGCTATACTATCCGCTTCTTCTGGGCTATATTCTCAGCAGCATAAGGAGAATCATGTGCTAACAGCTGTCTAAATGACTCGGCTAAAGTTAGTAGCATGCTTGTTGTTTTTGTCTTTGCACTAGGATGATGTCGGCGTAAATGTGCAGTCATATTCGTTGTGTTCCCACTAGTGCTTTCAGGTTAATCTCGTTGAAATGACCTTAACGCCACAACACGGCAAATCTCCGTTAACGAGCTACCGCCGATCGCTCCGTGCATGGGGCTAGACGGCAAACACGTTAACGAGCTAACTGCGCTAACACACTAGTTCACACCAATGTAATTGAGCATTGCATGGCACATCCAACATACTGTTTTACTTTAGTCCATGACTCGCTTACCTTCAGGGTCATACGTCACATGAAAACCAAAATAATTCCAAACGCCAGATCTGAATGTTGCAAGTAGAGCTTAACTTCTGTCTCGCTAGCTTGCCCTGCGCTCTTCCTTCTGACTATGCTGTCTGTGTTGAGCGCTCAGTGGATCTGCGCTCGACAGTGCAGCCTAGGCGGAGTAGTCGAACACAGATTCACTGAGCACTCAACACAGACAGCATCGTCAGAAGGAAAATTGATAAAATAAATTACAAATGTTGTATTGTTCGATACATATGCGTACCGAACCGAAAGCACTGTATCGAACGGTTCAATATCGATACGAATATCGTTGCACCCCTAATATATATATATATATATATATATATATATATACGTGTGTGTGTGTGTGTGTATATGTGTGTGTGTGTGTGTATATGTGTGTGTGTGTGTGTGTGTATATATGTATGTGTATGTATGTATGTTCTTCCTCTACACCCCCCCCCCCCCCCCAATTTTTGCACATGTCGAGGAGTGTGTCAGGCTACATTTCACTGTGTGTTATACTTGTATAACTATGCATGTGACAAATAAAGAACCTTGAATATAGACAATTTTATTTTATGTCTTTGTTGAGCTTGCATGTTTACCTTCTTTTATTAGTGTGACCTTTTTAAATTTTAATATTGCACAATTACAATCAAAGAGTTAATTTTTTGTCAGCTGTTATATGCAGTAAACTATTTAAAAACCCTGCAGTTACTGAAATGGAAACCAATGAGCAGCTCAAATTGAAAATTCTTGTTTTTCCCTCTTTTGAATATTTATTATTGCTCATTTATAAGACACAGTTATTTCTTATCTGATTTCTTGATTAATTGGTGAATCAACAGATTACCGGATTAGTAAAATAATCCATAGCTGCAGCCCTAATCCAGAATAAGAGTCTGGTTAGATCCTATATATCTACGACTGCATGGTCTCCCCATGTTTGCGTGGGTTCTCTCCGGGTACTCCAGCTAGTGGGGATAGGTTAACTGGAAGTTCTAAATTGTCCGTATGCGTGAATGGTTGTCTGTGTCTATCTGTCAGCCCTGCGACAGACTGGCAACCTGTCCAGGGTGTACTCTGCCTCTCGCCCTAAGACAGCTGGGATAGGCGCCGCCATTGTGGACCCTGAAAGGGATAAGCGTGTGTTATCTGGCTTCATGGATAGATAGTTGGGCGTATCGAACGCTGCACTGAGGTCTAGCAGGACAAGCACAGAGATAAGTCAGAGGCTATAAGAAGATCTGTTGCCACAAATCTGAAACTGAATTAAATGATCATCTGCTCTGTAGAACAGTTCATGTGTCTGCCATTTTGAACTCAGCTGCAGGTAAGGAATCAAAGTTGTACCAACACCAGACCAGCGCTGGTCTAGTGATCAGTCCACTGATCAACATTGAAGTATCGATCAGAGACTGGACAGGTAGATGTTAAGCTTGGGTCATGCGATGGCCTGACAGGGTTTTTTTTTTTTTTTTTTTTTTTTTTTTTTAACTGAGTGCAGAATCTGGCATGAGCCTGTGAGGTTCTGACGGGGCCAGCACAGCTCTTATTTTGATCTCTCTCTCTCTCTCTCTCTCTCTCTCTCTCTCAGCTCTTATTTTGACGAGAAAGGGCTGGTGCGGCAGCAACTAGATTCCTTCGATGAGTTCATTCAGATGTCTGTTCAGAGGATCGTGGAGGACGCTCCACCCATCGACCTGCAGGCTGAAGCTCAGCACACCTCAGGGGAGGTGGAGGAGCCGGTGAGTACCACCAGGTGTGACTGAGAATGGGGGGAGGGGGGGTAGCTGTGTCACATGGGGCGACGTGGCTCAAGAGTTGGCAGTTCGTCTTGTAATCGGAAGGTTGCCGGTTCGAGCCCCGGCTCGGACAGTCTTGGTTGTTGTGTCCTCGGGCAAGACACTACTGCCTACTGGTGGTGGTCAGAGGGCCCGGTGGCGCCAGTGTCCGGCAGCCTCGCCTCTGTCAGTGCGCCCCAGGGTGTCTGTGGCTACAATGTAGCTGCCATCACCAGTGTGTGAATGGGTGGACGACTGGATGTGTAAGGCACTTTGGGGTCCATAGGGACTAAGTTAAGCGCTTTACAAATACAGGCCATTTACCATTTACATCACCGACATCACTGTGTTTTTGGTGTAGCCTCGGTATCTCCTGAAGTTTGAGCAGATCTACCTGTCTAAGCCCACCCACTGGGAGAGAGATGGAGCACCATCTCCCATGATGCCCAACGAGGCACGGCTGAGGAACCTGACGTGAGTTTTACCTCTCGCCTGTCTTTGCTGTCGTTTCCTGTTCACCCCTTCTCACATCCTGTCCCATTTCACCTGCCCCTCAGGTACTCTGCGCCACTGTATGTGGACATCACAAAGACAATCATCAAGGAGGGAGAGGATCAGCTGCAGACGCAGCACCAGAAGACCTTCATTGGGAAAATTCCCATCATGCTTCGCTCCACGTACTGCCTGCTAAGTGGCCTGACTGACCGAGACCTGTGCGAACTCAACGAGTGCCCATTGGACCCTGGAGGTTACTTCATCATCAATGGGTCAGAAAAGGTGTGCTTTGACATCATTGCGTGGCAAGCTGCTTACTCGAGAGAACGATGATTCTGCTACGCCCGCACGCCGTGTCCTGCTTACAAGCTAACAGGCGCACATTCATGTCTTTGCATTGTTTTACATGGAGCGTCATACACTGATACCGCATCAGTGTCATCAGGCAGCCGTGTAAACAGATGTGTCACTGTTTCCAGGTGCTGATCGCTCAGGAAAAGATGGCCACCAACACGGTGTACGTGTTTGCCAAGAAGGACTCGAAGTATGCGTACACCGCAGAGTGCCGATCCTGCCTGGAGAATTCATCCCGCCCAACCAGCACGATCTGGGTCAGCATGATGGCTCGAGGAGGGCAGGTGAGTTACCTGGAAGCAGGAAGTGAAGTGAGCACCCAAGCCGGGCTGCGATTAACTGAGAAGAGCTCATAACATTGAGTTAGAGAGATGAGCGATGCTCTTATTTCTGTTGTTGCAAACAGAACGTTGTCTGCCAATTGACCCAGACCACTGATTATTGATTGCTGTTAATCTCTCAGGGAGTGAAGAAGAGCGCCATAGGTCAGAGGATCGTCTCCACGCTTCCCTACATCCGACAGGAAGTTCCCATCATCATCGTGTTCCGGGCACTGGGCTTCGTATCGGACAGAGACATCCTGGAACATATCATTTATGACTTTGATGACCCTGAGATGATGGAGATGGTCAGTCTACGACGCATTAATGATTTTTTTTTTGATTGTCTCAGTCTGCAGGTAGTAACTTTTAACCCCGCCTACTTCAGGTGAAGCCCTCTCTGGACGAAGCTTTTGTGATCCAGGAGCAGAACGTGGCGTTGAACTTCATTGGCTCACGAGGCGCAAAACCCGGTGTGACGAAGGAGCGACGAATTAAATACGCAAAGGAAGTCCTGCAAAAGGAGATGCTGCCACATGTCGGTGTAAGCGATTTCTGCGAGACCAAGAAGGCCTACTTCTTAGGGTGAGTCACACCTGAGGCTGACTGTCGCACCTGAGGCTGACCTGAGTCACGCACTTGACAGGAATCCTTCTGTGTTTGTGTTTTCAGGTACATGGTGCACAGGTTGCTGCTCGCTGCTCTCGGCAGGCGGGAACTGGATGACAGAGATCACTATGGCAACAAGAGGCTGGACCTCGCCGGGCCATTACTGGCCTTCCTGTTCCGAGGGTGAGGACTCTCTGTTGTCGACCATGCAGATTTTGTGTACACGCAGGTTCTGTTACTCAAAGAATGCTTTCCAGTGTGATGCTGTTATTGTTAATCAGCTTTCTGTTTGGAACTCGCAATCTGATTGGATGAAGGAATGACATCATTCTTCTTCTTCTCCTCATCAGCATGTTTAAAAACCTGCTGAAGGAAATCAGGATCTATGCTCAGAAGTTCATCGACCGCGGGAAGGATTTCAACCTAGAGCTCGCCATTAAGACGCGTATCATCTCTGACGGGCTCAAGTACTCTCTTGCCACAGGAAACTGGGGCGACGTGAAGAAGGCTCACCAGGCCCGAGCCGGCGTGTCACAGGTAAGCTTACCTGTAAACTGATGCTCACTCTGAAATACAAATGAGAGCCTGACACCTGCCGCTCTACCTCCACTGATGCTCATCATTTTTCTGTTCACAGGTGTTGAACCGTCTCACCTTCGCATCCACACTGTCTCACCTGCGCCGGGTCAACTCTCCTATCGGTCGAGATGGAAAACTGGCGAAACCTCGACAGCTGCACAACACGCTGTGGGGGATGGTGTGTCCGGCCGAGACGCCCGAGGTAACGCTCACCTGGCAAGTTGTAAGATTGGTTCACCTTTAACACAGCGATCCGGCGTATTGATTGTGGAGTTGATGGTTTGCAGGGTCACGCTGTGGGGCTGGTGAAGAACTTGGCCCTGATGGCCTACATCTCTGTGGGCTCGCAGCCATCGCCCATCCTGGAGTTTCTGGAGGAGTGGAGCATGGAGAACCTGGAGGAGATCTCACCTGCGGCCATTGCAGAGTCCGTGACCATTTCATAGTCAGACGAGGTTATTAATTACCCTGCAGGTGTGTAATGTGTGTCCTGCTTTAACATTTTAGTGCCACTAAAATCTTTGTGAATGGCTGCTGGGTGGGAATCCACAAAGATCCAGAACAGCTGATGAATACACTGAGGAAACTCCGCAGACAGATGGATATCATCGTCTCTGAGGTAACCACTGTTGCACACATCCACACGCGACCAGTAATCAATACTGGAATGTTTACACGGTGGATGGTGACAGAAGGCATAAATCTGTTTTCTGCTTGTGAGACGTCACAAACACTTTGATTACGGCTGCTGCTCTGCTTTACCTGATAGAACAGGTAAGCTGGTTGTCTCCCCCTGCTCTCTGCTCTCATTGGTCATTCTCTCTGAGACTTGTAGTAATCAATAACTGTTTCCTGTTCATGCAGCCTGGATGCAATTGATTTAGCGGTGTGTTGTGTATACCGAACAGTACACTTCACCGATTTCCATCACACATCAAAAGTAGACAGTAGGGCTGCCACGATTAGTTGACTATCAAAATCGTCGACGACTAATTTAATAGTCGCCGCGTCGTTTGAAGCTTTGTAAGATCCCGAAAGACGCAGGAATAAGTAGTAGGATTTAAGCGTGTAATAATGGACTGAAACAGAAGATGGCAGCACTTCATGTACAAGGATGCCAGCTGCCGTTAAACCCTGAAGAACAAGCTGTGTCCGGTATCGTAGCTGTGTCCAAATTCGGGGACCGCATCCTTAAGAGGCTGCATTTACTCAGGTTAAACATGATATACGAGTCACTTAGATAACTTAAACATGTTATTGTTTGTTTTTTTCAGTTTTATTTGTTCCTGAGTAAATCAGTTTGGCTGCGATTAAAGTTATAGTTTTTACACAGCTGAATAAACGTCAGACAGAAAACTGATTATACAGAAGTGTGAGATGGTCGAGAGTTTACTCCAGTGTCCTGTTATATTTTAGATAGCAAGGAGCAGACGGCTGAGTTTATTAAACTCCACCAAAACAATCTGCAAACTTCATTGAAAGTTTAATAAATTATCTTCTTGTCTTTATTTTTAGTTAGCACATACCTGAAACACTATAAGCTGTAAGCTAATTCAAATGGTCATTCAAACTGTTTACCTGATCAAATATTTGATGGTATTTAATTGAAATCCTTGTTAGGCCCACCAGGCCGTTGATCAATCACTGAGAACTCGCCTGACCGTTTCAGGTGTCGATGATCAGAGACATTAGAGAGCGTGAGATCAGAATTTACACGGACGCTGGACGAATCTGCCGACCGCTGCTGATTGTCGAGAAACAGAAACTGCTGCTGAAGAGACGCCACATCGACCAGCTGAAGGAGCGCGAGTACAACAACTACAGGTGAGGCAGAATACAGACAGTTGAGATGGTGCTGAAGGTTGGCAATTGCTGCAGATGCTTCAGGTGGTGTTGACATAAATGTTCTTTGGCACTTAGCTGGCAGGACTTAGTGGCCAGCGGTGTGGTGGAGTACATAGACACCCTAGAAGAGGAGACCGTCATGCTCGCTATGACCCCAGATGACCTCCAGGAGAAAGGCGTGGCCTATTGTTCCACCTACACCCACTGTGAGATCCATCCATCTATGATCCTTGGAGTGTGTGCGTCCATCATCCCATTCCCTGATCACAACCAGGTACTCAGACAAAACAAACTAATAAACAAGCAAACAGATAAATAGATAAGCAAGCAAACAGGAAGCTCGGGCCTGAACACGCGTGTTTTCAGTCTCCCAGGAACACATATCAGTCCGCCATGGGGAAGCAGGCCATGGGTGTTTACATCACCAACTTCCATGTTCGAATGGACACGCTCGCTCACGTGCTGTACTACCCTCAGAAACCACTCGTCACCACCCGCTCCATGGAGTACCTGCGCTTCAGGGAGCTCCCCGCAGGTATGCTCAACTGCCCACTGAGATGCTCAACTGTCCACTGAGATGCTCACGTATAAAAGTTCTCACACCTTTCAGGTATCAACTCGATTGTGGCGATCGCCTCATACACCGGCTACAACCAGGAAGACTCTGTGATCATGAACAGGTCAGCCGTGGATCGAGGCTTCTTCAGGTAAGTTGTTGGCTGATGCACCTGTGACCACATGTGTGACAGGAGTGTTAAAAGTTAAAAATTTCACCTGGCAGGTCTGTGTTCTATCGGTCATACAAAGAGCAGGAGTCTAAGAAAGGCTTTGATCAGGAGGAGATCTTTGAGAAGCCGACGCGTGAAACCTGTCAAGGTGAGAACTCATTAATTAATCTTGGTTCAATTCAATTTTATTTATACAGCACCAAATCACAACAACAGTTGCCTCAAGGTGCTTTACATTGTAAGGTAGACCCTACAATAATACATACAGAAAAAACAACAATCATATGACCCCCTACAGGGCTCTAGAGTGCGACCCATTTGGTCTTAGGTCGCACCGGTGCGACCAACTGTTCAAATAAAAAATAAAAAATAAAAAATAAAAAAAAAAGTCTCTGCAACTCTGAAAGTGTCCGTGGGACACTTTCAGAGTTGCAGAGACTTTTTTTTTTTTTTTTTTTTTTTTATTCAGCGTGTTCAGCGTCAACAACAGACACACATTATGCCCATATTGTGGTCTAAATCAATCAGAGATGGTCAGGGACATTAATTAATGGCAGGACTTCTTTGAGCAGTTTTGTAGGAATGGGGTCTAAAAGACACGTTGATGGTTTGGAGGAAGTAATTATTGAAGTTAACTCAGAAAGATCAATTGGAGAAAAAGAGTCTAACTTAACATCAACGGTACTAAAAGTAGCTGTAGATAATACATCTGTGGGATAGCTAGCCGGGGTTCAAGGCTCACTAGAGCCGGCAAGAACAGCGAACTCCGGGCACATCATTTTCAAACCCCCGCTGTCTTTCTCTACTCAGGTTAAACATGATATATAAGTCACTCAGATAACTTAAAACTGTTATTGTTCCTTAGTAAATCGGTTTGGCTGAGATTAACGTTATAGTTTTTACACAGCTGATTAAACAGAAGTGTGAGATGGTCGAGAGTTTACCCCGGTGTCCTGTTATATTTTAGATAGCAAGGAGCAGACGGCTGAGTTTATTAAACTCCACCAAAACAATCTGCAAATTTCCTTAAAAGTTTAATAAATTATCATCTTGTCTTTATTTTTAGCTAGCGCATACCTTAAACATTTAAAGCTGTAAGCTAATGATAGTTATATAAGAGCAGATGCTGCTGGTGCAATAAGCTGGACGTTTCACGTCCAATGGATGCATGATCTGATTAGTCGACTAATCCCAAAAAAAACCATTGGTGACTATTCGACTATCAAAATAATCGTTTATTGCAGCACTATTAGTGAGGAGGTGAAATTATTAACAAGATGATCGACCTCTGTTGGAGTAGCGTTCAGATAGCTGCTCAGCTCTGTGTTAGTACAGCGCTTTCAGAAAGAAATCTACTGTGATGGGCCCTGGAAGACAATCGATTATGATTGCAGGTTTCTAGTTTGACATGTCTCAAAACAAAATCAACACTTACTCTAGTGTTTATTCCCCAGTGGGTGTGTCACAGTGTGGGGAAAAACATTTAGACACATAAACAGGTTGGTGGTGTACCCAGGGCTTCTGTTTAACACTACGCTTCCTCCTCACGGTCACCCAGCCATCATGTTTTCCCAGCTGCTTGGTACTGTCTGCTGGAGGAGAACTAACAGAGCCTTCGCTACCTTGGTACAGAGCTGCAAACACTACACTACAAGTATCATTGTGAATGTAATCAACAGAGTGCGCTTTGGATAAATCATGTGAAGATGCAGTATGAAATAAGAAGTTCTCTATAAGCTTTAATTAAATTGGTTACATAGATAACCTATACAAGCTGTGCACTGGAACAGGAAGTGATACTCTACTGCAGAGAGAGCCACACCCAGTGTGCCATTTACAGAAAAATACTTCGGGTCTGACAACCGGTCAGGTTTTAGGAGGCGGGGCTAATCATATTCTAATCACGCCCAGGGATGCGACATGCCATCTATGACAAGCTGGATGACGATGGACTCATTGCACCTGGCGTCCGTGTTTCTGGCGAGGACGTGATCATTGGGAAGACGGTGACACTGCCAGAGAATGACGACGAGCTGGATAGCACGAACCGCCGCTACACGAAGAGAGACTGCAGCACGTTTCTGAGGACCAGTGAGACGGGCATCGTGGACCAGGTCATGGTGACCCTGAATCAGGAGGGCTACAAGTTCTGCAAAATCAGGGTGAGCGCACACCTGAGACACCTGAGAGGTCAGATGACACGGCCACAGTTTAACAGCTTCGTGTTTCCGGCAGGTACGCTCTGTCCGAATTCCTCAGATCGGCGACAAATTCGCCAGCCGACACGGACAGAAGGGAACCTGTGGGATCCAGTACAGACAGGAGGTAATCCCAGCAGGTCACGTACCTATCATCAGGGCACCGCTCCCCATACACACGAAGGATTCATTAAAGTTATATATTTTTAACACAACAGGAAAGGAAACAGCAAAGATGCTCAAAGTACAAAAACAATCAAAACTGAGATTTTATTTTTGAAGGCTCTCATTGATTTGCTTTATTTTGAAGGACATGCCATTCACCTGTGAGGGGATCACTCCTGACATCATCATCAACCCTCACGCCATTCCGTCCAGAATGACAGTCGGCCATTTGATTGAGTGTCTGCAGGGGAAGGTAACGATAATTACACATCAGTTTATTCACATAGTGCCAGTCACAACAACAGTCAAATTGTAGCAGATCTTTAATTAATTTATAACAACTGATCTTTAAGGTAAAGAAGTCTAACTCTGTGACAAAGTACTTTTTTTTTTCTCATAATAAGGCTTTTATTTTGACAGTTGTGGTAGCGTGTGTCTTCCTGAAAAGATTCCTGAAAGCTGTTAGCTCAGGCTACTCTGCAACCCTGTGCTAGATTTAAAGCCCAATTTCAGATCTCTTGCTTCTCTTACCTGATGACAGGTAAATGAAGAGAAAAAAAATGGCCTGTATTTATATAGCGCTTTACTAGTCCCTAAGGACCCCAAAGCGCTTTACACATCCAGTCATCCACCCATTCATACACACATTCACACACTGGTGATGCAGGGCTCTAGACTAACTTTTTGCCATGGGCGTACCGGTACGCCTAACTTTAAAAAGTTAGGCGTACCGGCACAAAAGTTAGGCGCACACAAATTTTATAATAATTGATATAATATAATGTGTTTTTCTGGATACACTGTGCTTTTTCAGCATTCAAAGATTGATGACACCGTGTCAGAGCACTGGCTATGAATTTCAGAAGGATCAGGCCTTAACTTAACAGAGAAGTTAGCAATAGTTCTTTTCCTATTACAGCTACATCCACTTCTGTCGTGCCTAGGCTGCTCACTAGGGCTGGGTATCATCACTGATTTCTATAATCCATTCGATTCCGGTTTTCAACGTCCCGATTCGATTCAACTTAGCCTCAGACAGTCAGAAATATTATAATTCTGATCACTTATCAGTACTGACTTCATCAGAATTGTGAACATCACAGCAGATGCCTTTGTGTGAAAGTAACTGAGAATAAAACACAGAAAAACATGAAGGAGATTTTCCTGGTCTGGCTTTTTATAGCAGATAACCTTAAAAATATTCTACAATGTTCTGCATATAAAGTTTAAATTTCTTCAGTATTGAACAACAGAAAAAAATAGGCTTTCTTGTCCGAGGTCATTTAAGTGAAAAAGAAAAAGACAGCAGCCACAGCGCTGTAAACAACGGTAGACTGGTGGGTAATAAGCGAATGAATAATACAGAAAACAGAGATTGGAGACGGGAAACTGTTCTTGAAGTACAGAGAGAGAGAGAGAGAAAGCTAGCTGTGCATGAAGTGTGATTTTAATAGTCGTGGAAGCAAAACAGCAAAATTCATGACGACATCGATCAAATGTGAAGCGCAGTTTGCTGCTTCTTTTGCTGCTTCTTTTGCTGCTGGCTCGGTGAATTTTGGTTGGAGAGAGACAAAACCTGCAGCTCAGAATCAGTGCAAAAAGACGTAATCACAGCGCGGACCGGACGCATCAGAACCGCTAAGCTCCGACAGCGTGTCCGTCTACAGCCGTCGGGTGAGAAAGCCGAGAAAGACAAAGCTGATTCTGATGCGTCGGGTCCGTTCTGTGTTTACGTCTTTGTGTGGAGTCCGTGTACCTGCTCTCATTTGCTGTATGCTTGTTGTTGAAATGGTTTTGTGAGCTTTAATCTGAGAATCTGGCGTTTCTGGCAAAACACAGTTATATTTAAAAGTCGATTCAGGATTTAATGAATTGATATCGCTTTATTCAAGCTACTCACCTCCCACTTCCACCTGCACTTTCAACTGGACCACGGCCAATCAGAGAGGTCCCGCCCCTGACTATCTCTGATTGGTTTAGTCCACGATAGGGGCATAATGTGTGTCTGTTGTTGACCACAGGGAAGGTTGCAAATTTTTTTTTTTTTTTTTTTTTTTTTTGCTACCCAAACAGTTGGTCGCACAGGTGCAACCAAATATTTTTTTTTAGTCGCACCACTGAAAAATTGGGTCGCATTTGCGACCAAATTGGTCGCACTCTAGAGCCCTGTGATGGCAAGCTACATTGTAGCCACAGCCACCCTGGGGCGCACTGACAGAGGCGAAGAGTTTGGGTTATTTCACACCTTTCATTTTGACACTGTGGGGATCAGCTGCTAGCTGCTGAAGCCTTCTGCACTATCAGAGGCTCAGGTACCTAAGTACACTTTTACTTCACCGTAAAGACTCATCTGAGCACCAGGTGTGGAGTTTTGAAGCTAACGCTGCTCATTTGGATGTGGAGGACTGAAGATGGTGTGCAGTTAAAATAAACACCTGTGCACTTGTGGGCCTCATAATTAGAAATCTCTGCAAGAACGATTGAAAAGAACGTATGATACGATGCGATGAAAGTGTGAATAAAGTGTTTGCTAATGATGTTAGCAGCTCTGTGTTTAAGTAAAATCTCTTGATGTTGGGCAGAAAATGAAGTGAAGTTCACACATACAGTCGTGGCCAAAAGTTTTGAGAATGACACGAATATTAGTTTTCACAAAGTTTGCCGCTTCAGTGTTTTTGGATCTTTGTGTCAGTTGTTTCTATGATGTATTGAAGTATAATTACAAGCACTTCATAAGTATCAAATGCTTTTATTGAGAATTACATCACGTTTATGCAAAGAGTGAATATTTGCAGTGTTGGCCCTTCTTTTTCAAGACCTCTGCATGTTGCCAATCAACTTCTGGGCCAAATCCTAACTGATGTCAACCCATTCTGTCATAATCAATGCTTGGAGTTTGTCAGAATTAGTGGGGTTTTGTTTGTCCAACTGCCTCTTGAGGATTGACCGCAAGTTCTCAATTGGACTGAGGTCTGGGGAGTTCCCTGGCCATGGACCCAAAATGATTTGTTCCCCGAGCTACTTAGGTATCACTTTGGCCTTATGGCATGGTGATCCATCGTGCTGGAAAATGCATTGTTCTTCATCAGACTGTTCTTGGATGGTTGGAAGAAGTTGCTTTCAGAGGATGTTTTGGTTCCATTCTTTATTCATGGCTGTTTTTGGCAAAATTGTGAGTGAGCCTACTCCCTTGGATGAGAAGCAGCCCCACACATAAATGGTCTCAGGATGCTTTACTGTTGGCATGAGACAGGACTGATGGTAGCGCTCACCTTTTCTTCTCCGGACAAGCCTTTTTCCAGATGCCCCAAACAATCGGAGAGGGGCTTCATCAGAGAAAATGACTTTATCCCACTCCTCAGCAGTCCACTCGCTGTACTTTTTGCAGAATATCAGTTCGTCCCTCATGGTTTTTTTTGGAGAGAAGTGGCTTCTTTGCTTTCCTTCTTGACACCAGGCCATCTGCCAAAAGTCTTCGCCTCACTGTGCGTACAGATGCGCTCACACCTACCTGCTACCATTCCTGAGCAAGCTCTGCACTGGTGGCACTCTGATACTGCAGCTGAATCATCTTTAGGAGGCGGTCCTGGTCCTTGCTGGACTTTCTTGAGCGCCCTGAAGCCGTCTTCACAATAATTGAACCTCTTTCCTTGAAGTTCTTGATGATCAGATAAATGGTTGATTTAGGTGCAGTCTTAGTAGCAACAACATCCTTGCCTTTGAAGCCATTTTTATGCAACACAATGATGTGTTTCCTTGCAGGTAACCATGTTTAATAGGAAGAACAACGATTTCAAGCATCACCCTCCTTTTAATGCATCCAGTCTGCTATTCTAACTCAGTCAGCACATAATGATCTCCAGCCTTGTGCTTGTCAACATTCTCACCTGAGTTGATGAGAACATTATTGAAATTATCTCAGCAGGTCCCTTTATGGCATGAAATGCTGAATGATGAAATACAGTGGAAATTGAATTTTTGAGATTAAGTTCATTTTCATGGCAAAGAAGGATTTAGCAATTCATCTGATCACTCTCCATAACATTCTAGAGTACAATGAAATTGCTATCATAAAAACTGAAGCAGCAAACTTTGTGAAAACCAGTATTTGTGTCATTCTCAAAACTTTAGGCCACGACTGTAGGTGTGATGGAGCCTCATCGTTGTTGCTTATGTTGTGTAAACAAAGATAAACATGTACCCGAGCTTTTGACTTGCAGGCTGACGGGTGACTCTCTTGTTTCAGGTGTCTGCCAACAAAGGTGAGATCGGTGATGCCACGCCATTTAACGATGCCGTCAACGTGCAGAAGGTGTCAAACTTGCTGTCTGAATATGGATACCATCTCAGAGGAAATGAGGTCAGCGCAAGGTCACACTTCCTATTGGCGGAGTCTGATGCTTTTGAATATTTATATTGAGTACTGGTTTGTGATCAGGTTCTGTATAACGGCTTCACTGGGAGGAAGCTGACGTCTCAGATCTTCATCGGCCCAACTTATTACCAGCGCCTGAAGCACATGGTGGACGATAAGATCCACTCGAGAGCCCGCGGCCCGGTCCAGATTCTCAACCGACAACCCATGGAGGGGCGCTCACGGTGAGTAACGCACCTGTCCGTGGCTGTGCATGACTGCGCCCGGCATCAGCCTGCCTGTGCTCAGTAAAAAGAGATTAATGTCTGATCTCGTCCGTCCATCCTCAGTGATGGTGGTTTGCGGTTTGGCGAGATGGAGCGTGACTGTCAGATTGCTCACGGAGCAGCTCAGTTCCTGAGGGAGCGTCTGTTCGAGGCGTCTGATCCCTACCAGGTGCACGTTTGTAACCTGTGCGGACTGATGGCCATCGCCAACACGCGGACACACACGTACGAATGTCGTGGTTGCCGCAACAAAACCCAGGTAAGCATGATCAATATTAAGTCCGTCAAGGTTTCTGGCACAGCTGTGTTGAGCAACCTGTATCAGACTTGTGCTGATCTGTCCATGGCGCTCTGCCTATACTTTTTTTTTTTTTTTTTTTAAATGGCTGCTTGTGTCTCCACGTGTACTGTGTTTCTGCATTTCTACCGGTCGTGTAAATTCATGTGGCACTTTGCTGCGGGTAGAGGTCATCAGCATGCGTGTTTGCCCTGAGTTGTGCTTTGTGTGCAACAGAGCAGCCATGGTACCATAGAAATGCTGTTTAAGTGCTTGATTTAGACATAACGATCGGTTCTTACCATGTGTCTAGATGCGCAGCCGGTACCTCATTGGTGGATACATACAGGGAGTGCAGAATTATTAGGCAAATGAGTATTTTGTCCACATCATCCTCTTCATGCATGTTGTCTTACTCCAAGCTGTATAGGCTCGAAAGTCTACTACCAATTAAGCATATTAGGTGATGTGCATCTCTGTAATGAGAAGGGGTGTGGTCTAATGACATCAACACCCTATATCAGGTGTGCATAATTATTAGGCAACGTCCTTTCCTTTGGCAAAATGGGTCAAAAGAAGGACTTGACAGGCTCAGAAAAGTCAAAAATAGTGAGATATCTTGCAGAGGGATGCAGCAGTCTCAAAATTGCAAAGCTTCTGAAGCGTGATCATCGAACAATCAAGCGTTTCATTCAAAATAGTCAACAGGGTCGCAAGAAGCGTGTGGAAAAACCAAGGCGCAAAATAACTGCCCATGAACTGAGAAAAGTCAAGCGTGCAGCTGCCAAGATGCCACTTGCCACCATTTTGGCCATATTTCAGAGCTGCAACATCACTGGAGTGCCCAAAAGCACAAGGTGTGCAATACTCAGAGACATGGCCAAGGTAAGAAAGGCTGAAAGACGACCACCACTGAACAAGACACACAAGCTGAAACGTCAAGACTGGGCCAAGAAATATCTCAAGACTGGTTTTTCTAAGGTTTTATGGACTGATGAAATGAGAGTGAGTCTTGATGGGCCAGATGGATGGGCCCGTGGCTGGATTGGTAAAGGGCAGAGAGCTCCAGTCCGACTCAGACGCCAGCAAGGTGGAGGTGGAGTACTGGTTTGGGCTGGTATCATCAAAGATGAGTTTGTGGGGCCTTTTCGGGTTGAGGATGGAGTCAAGCTCAACTCCCAGTCCTACTGCCAGTTTCTGGAAGACACCTTCTTCAAGCAGTGGTACAGGAAGAAGTCTGCATCCTTCAAGAAAAACATGATTTTCATGCAGGACAATGCTCCATCACACGCGTCCAAGTACTCCACAGCGTGGCTGGCAAGAAAGGGTATAAAAGAAGAAAAACTAATGACATGGCCACCTTGTTCACCTGATCTGGACCCCATTGAGAACCTGTGGTCCATCATCAAATGTGAGATTTACAAGGAGGGAAAACAGTACACCTCTCTGAACAGTGTCTGGGAGGCTGTGGTTGCTGCTGCACGCAATGTTGATGGTGAACAGATCAAAACACTGACAGAATCCATGGATGGCAGGCTTTTGAGTGTCCTTGCAAAGAAAGGTGGCTATATTGGTCGCTGATTTGGTTTTGTTTTGTTTTTGAATGTCAGAAATGTATATTTGTGAATGTGGAGATGTTATATTGGTTTCACTGGTAAAAATAAATAATTGAAATGGGTATATATTTGTTTTTTGTTAAGTTTCCTAATAATTATGCACAGTAATAGTCACCTGCACACACAGATATCCCCCTAAAATAGCTAAAACTAAAAACAAACTAAAAACTACTTCCAAAAACATTCAGCTTTGATATTAATGAGTTTTTTGGGTTCATTGAGAACATGGTTGTTGTTCAATAATAAAATTATTCCTCAAAAATACAACTTGCCTAATAATTCTGCACTCCCTGTATGTTGGATTTATTGATTGGCTCTAGTGTGAACACTCAAAGCGGCCCGCATGCGCAAAAGAAGACGTCACACACAACGCGCTCTGTTTAGACCCAGAGCAAACAATATTGTTTGACTGATGGCCCTTAATATAAAGACTTCGGACTTTACGTTTCCCAATTTTTGCTTTAAGTTATTTTGTTATTCACATAATAATGTAGATAACCTAATAATGATCCTTATAGCTGTTTTAGAGGAGCGGTGCTTCAAAGGATAGTTGCAGATTTGTCATAATCTGCAGATTATACAGTACAAATAAAATGTTCATGTTTCTCCAACGTTGTCTTCCCAACAGTTTCACTGACATCTACACGGGATGGCCAGGAAGCGTTCGCGATGTCTTCTCGGGCGCTGATAATTGGCGTCTGTCTTGTGTCAGTGACGTAAAAGACGGATTTAATGCGACATGACCGTTCAAACAGCAGTCGCTTTCTAAAACATCGGATATGTATCGGATTCAGTACCACATACGAAAGTGACCCAGGTCAGATTTGAAAATATCGGATTTGTGCCGTTCACACTGTCATACCATGATCGGATATGGGTCGCATAGGGTCAAAAAAAAAAAAAAAAAAAAATCGGATTTGATGCGCTTTCGCCTGCAGTGTGAACGTAGCCTTAGTCCCTATGAACCCCAAAGCACTTTACACTACATCCAGTCATTCACACAAACACTGGTGATGGCAAGCTACATTGTAGCCACAGCCGCCCTGGGGCGCACTGACAGAGGCGAGGCTGTCGGACACTGGCGCCACCGGGCCCTCTGACCACCACCAGTAGGCAACGGGTGAAGTGTCTTGCCCAAAGACACAATGACCGAGACTGTCGGATAGGCCTGGGCGATATGACCCAAAATTCATATCTCGATATTCTTTAGCTGGATGGCAATATAAGATATATGTGTCAATATTTTTTTTTAAAGCCATAAAGTGAGAACAAAAAGAGAGTTCTTAGTCAAAGCTGTGTCCCAGCTTTCACACAGGCACTTTTATTAACATAATGCGTAGATGTACAAGAAAAAATTACTCAGAAATAAATTATGAGCATTTACTGGATTACAATTACTTTTTTCAAGTAACGAGTAAAGTAAGGGATTACTATTGCAAAAACGGTAATTAGATTACTGTTACTTTCCCGTAAGCACACTGCGTTACTAAAACCATGATTTCTTTTTTGCGAGTGTGACATTCGTGGCAACAGCTGTGTGCAGATCAACAATGGATAATATATTGAGTGCGGAGAGAGTACGAGCATGTAGCATTTAAAGCGTGGAAGTACTGACCTTACTTTGAGTTTGATTCCATAAAAAGTGACAAAAACATTAGCGTCTGCTGTTCACTGTGTGGGAAGAAAACTTCTTTTTACAGCGAAAAAAAATCCCTAAACTTCCGAGCAAGCACCGAGTGCGCTACGACGTAATGGGAAATTCAGAGAAACTCGCGGATTCTTCCACTGACCGCTGCGGCAGACCTACACCAGGGCAAACCTCCGCCTAACCCACTCCTGCTATACAGGAGAAAATAGAGCAACAGGACCGCTGAGTCTTTGATTTTATTTATTTTCAGCTGTGTTTTACTTGCATCTATTTGAAAGACTGAGTGTAAACACAAATATTTTATTTTATGTGCTGGAATGTGCAGAAAATAGGTTTAAATGCTCAACAAATTTCTTCCAGTCAGAGAATGGTGCATATAATAAAATTTTTGCTTGGTGTATAAAGTTAAAATATTAAAACTAATAAAACGTTTTTAAAAAGTTTTAAAAAGAGACTTCCATTTGGTTACATTTTGTATGATGGATTATGTAGAAAAAGTAGAATTGGGCTGAAAGATCTATCACTTCTATCAATCGTGTTTTTAAAAAGTAACTAAGTAATTAATTACTTTTGAAAATAAGTAATCAGTAAAGTAACGGGATTACTTTCGGGGAAGTAATCAGTAATTAGTTACTGATTACTTTTTTCAAGTAACTTGACCAACACTGGTCCTTATACACACACATTACGGTAATATTACGTTGAAGCAGAGTACGTATAACTCTGCGAGGCTCCTCTGTAATGCTCCAACAATCCATCAAGCAGTTTCGTAGCTTACCAAAGTCGTACCAAAACATTTTTGAAAGGTTTCTGAGCGCCGTGTGCCACATAAAATCGGTTTGCGGTCAGTAAGCACAACCAGAATTCATACATAAGGCGCACTGTCGATTTTTGAGAAAATGAAAGGATTTTAGCCCGGTCAGCTCATTAATGCGTTGACACTGTCCAGACCCATGCATGGGGCGATCCGCGGTAACTCGTTAAGAGATTTGCCCTGTTAATGCAGTTATGTCGTTTACCGACCAGCTCCTCTTTGATAGCTGCGTGTCCATCTTGTCATTGCCTGCAGGTGAAGCGATGGGGGAGGGGGAGTTGTGTTCAGTGAAGGAGAGGCGAGGCCGAGTAACGTTGCGTAGAGACAAAAGTGGATGAAAGAGAGGCAAACTTGCGGCTCCACAAGTATAGTTCAACATAACATAGACTATATCGATATAAACAATATTGTCACATCTCATATCTCATATAAAAATATATCGATATATTTAAAAATTCCATATATTGCCCAGTCCTACTGTTGGAGCTGGGGCTCGAACCGGAAACCTTCCAATTACAAGACGAACTGCCAACTCTTGAGCCACGATCTCCCCACACACTGTGACAGAGATTTCAATCCTGAGCTCACGATAAATCCACCAACAGTGTTGGGAAGGTTACTTTTAAAATGTATTCCATTACAGAATACAGAATACATGCCCCAAAATGTATTCTGTAACGTATTCCGTTACGTTACTCAATGACAGTAACGTATTCTGAATACTTTGGATTACTTAATATATTATCATGCTTTTTACAACAACGTGAATGTACTATTGCTGTGTGATTTATTACTATTACTGAAGGTCCGCGACTCCAAACTGTAGTAAAGGGACCTCTGACTAATACCGCGGGGTCCCTGTCGGCTCGTAGCCGAAAAATAGCTTTACTTTGTTGTGTGGGTCAACTTTTCTTGCGAGAGACAGAGAGAGGCGTTGAAAGACTGCTCCAATGGAACTTATTGTTTTCGGAGGAAAACACGAACACGGTGTACAGTCGAGTCTTAATAGCTTACTTACAACTGGGCTCGTCAGGCACTCTTCTTGGCTGAAGTGGTTATTATTATATTTACATGCTTCCAGCTCCCGTTTTTGCTCGATGACAACTCGTACCTTTCCACTCCCCTTTTTTTCCCTCCTCGCGCTCACAGACCCATAACGTGTATGGCAGTCCATTCTCCCTGCAACACGGACTACACTGCCCATGATGCTACATTCTTTAGAGCTATGCTTGTAGCATTCTGCCTGTTAGCTTAGCACAACAACAACAACAACGAAAAGGCGCTCTCTCACCCAGGAAACACACAGTCGCAGAGAGAGAGAGAGCGTTGCCCTGTAACCATGGCAACCGTAACGCTGCCGCCTGGAACAACAGAACGTAGCTGTCAAACAAAACCCAAACAGTCCTGACCCGCGACAGTATGAAACAGGAAAGTACCGCAGTGTGACCCATTTATTTCAACAAAGTAACTGTATTCTGAATACCACCTTTTTAAACGGTAACTGTAACGGAATACAGTTACTCATATTTTGTATTTTAAATACGTAACGGCGGTACATGTATTCCGTTACTCCCCAACACTGTCCACCAATAGAAACATCTGCAAATGTATTCAGTCTGAGCGCTGAATACAAGAGGAACAATTAAAAGAGGAACAAAATGTTCCAATCATCACACAAAAAGAGAGATAAGCAAAATTAAGTGACAGAATTTTCAAGCCTTTGCTTATATTTATGCCATTTAGTCCAACGTTGTTGAAAGAGATGACCTTTTAGTCGTAGAAGGAAAGTCAGTCTCTCCATAAGATGCATTTCCTCTATAATCTCTAGCACTAACTCAGGGAGGATCTGTCTTAAGCCAATTCCTTGTTATGGCCTGTTTAGATGCGATCAACTGGATTTTAAAAATATATCTGTCCTTTTTTAGAATCAAATCTCTGGGTAGCAAGCCCAGTAATAAGATTCTGGGATCCTTAGGGATGGCATAGGACATGATGTTATCTGTTAACTTGGATATACTGTCCCAAAAGGAAGTCAATTGTGTACATGTCCAAAAAATATGAGAGTGATTGGCGTTCGGGTGGCCACACTGTCTCCAACATTGTTGCTGGTGCCCTTGAAAGTTGTTAGTAATATGTGGAGAAATAAAGAATCTAAAAGTTTTCCACCTGAATTCCCTCCACCTTTAGGAGCTAGTTGATGTTTGTTGTGTGGTACACATTTAGAGCCAATCACCCTCTGACAATCCAATTTTCAACTCTGCTTCCCATTTTGACTTCACATATAGTGTGTTGTTGCCATATTGTTTTTGTAGCCCTTTCTAGTGTTTAGACACTGTTTTGGTGGGCAGACATTTGTAGGCATTTGTAAAGACTTTGACAAGATCAATTTCTGGGGAGGAGGGGCCCTTTATTTCTGTATTGGAAAAAAAAAGACGAACCTGCAGATATCGCAACAGATCCGTATTTTCCAGATTGAATTCTGTTTTCAATTTTTTTTTTTTAAATGATTTAAAGGTGCCTGCTTCTACAAACAGACACAGAGCAGTTAAACCAGCAAACAATGTTGCTGCCAAGTAATATCCCTTTAAGTTGGGGAGGGCCAGTCCGCCATGATCTCTATCAATTTGAAGGGTTTTAAATTGTATCCTTGGTCCAGCTCCTGCCCATATAAAGTGTGATATTAACTTGTCTCAGGATTTGAATTGAACATCTGGGATTTTAATGGGAAGAGCCATAAAGAGATATAAGAATCTGGACAACAGATTCATCTTCACAATCTCTATTCTTGTACTAAAGTCCGGAGTCAGTGAAGACCAGCGAGTTGTGTCCTCCTGAATTGAGTTCAGCAGATTATCAAAGTTCAGGACTTGTGTTTTAGTAATATTTCATTTATAACCAGACAGGGCCCCAAACTCTTTCAGAGTTGACATGAGCTCAGGGGGTGACATATCAGGATTCAGGCTCAATAAACAAAGCGAAGAGCGAGGGGCTGAGCATCCTTGCTGGGTGTCTCTATTCAATTGAAAACTAGAGGATAGATGTCCATTGATCTTTAACCTGGCCACCGGGTTACTGTATAATGATTGTATACATTTAATGAACTTGTTGAATCCTAGACGCTCTAGTACCTTATAAAGAAAGGGCCAGCTGACCAGGTCAAAAGCTTTTTCTGCGTCTAGGCTTACTAGTGCCATATTCAGTTTCTGATTCTTTGCTTCTTCTATAATATGAAGCGTTCTTCTGATACTGTCATGTGTTTGACGCCCTTTTATGAAGCCTATCTGATCTTCGTGTATTAAATCCAGCAAATGGACTTCTAGTCTTTTAGAAATTATTGAGGTAAATAATTTATAGTCTACATTCAAAATAGAAATGGGGCGGTAAGATTTACAGTATTCTTTATTTTTACCCTCTTTAGGTAGGACAGATATTACCGCCTCACGCCAGGATGGAGATATTTTAGCATTATCGAGGGTCAAGTTAAAGGATTCGAGTAAAGTAGGGGCAAGTTCCTCTTTAAATATTTTGTACCACTCATTTGGAAATCCATCACTACCAGGGCACTTATTTGCTTTAAAGTTACTGATTGCAGTATCTAATTGTTCTCTAGTTATGTGTGCATAAAGCTTCATTCTGTAATAATCCAAGAGAAGGAAGAGCTAAAGAGGATAAATATTTCTGCTATTGGGGCTGGACACGAATATAACGATTGGTAGTAGTCATTAAAAATTGTGTGAATTTCTACCGGATCATAAATCAAGTTACCGTTAGAGGGGTCCCTGATCCCAAGGACAGCATGCTTTTGTTCCTGCTTCCGGAGCCGCCTAGCTAGAATTTGTTGCTTTCGGGGATGATTCGTATAGGGATTGCTTGCAGAATCTTAATCTCTTTTCCAATTCGTCTTACACTAACACTTTTATCTTGTTTTTAGTTACTCTAATTTGGTTGACCAAGCTTTGATCTTTGCCGTTTTGTTGTAGTTTGATTTCTACGTTTCTCAGATCTTTTTCGAGATCATCATATGCTGCCCTTTTACCTTTTTTTTTTTTTTTTTTTTTTTTTTTTTTAGATGAGCCACCCTTGAAATCAGTCTACCCCTCACTGCCTTAACCGTGTCCCACACCACAATTGCCTTAACCTGACCATCGTTATTATCTCCTGTGCAACTGGTTATTTCCCCCTTTAACTCCTTTATAGCAGACTCTTTATTGAGGATACCTAAGTTCCATATTGTAGATTTGGCAAAACTTGATAATTGAACAGATAAATAAATCATATTATGAGCTGATAAATCTGAAGTACCGATCGACCACTCCTTTCCTCTATGTCAGTCAACAACGTTCATTAGGAAGAAATCAAGTCTGGAATGAACTTGGTGCGAGAATGGGCAGTGGGTGTAATCCCTGTTTTTAGGATGGAGGGCTCTTCAAACATCGAACAGACCAGTTTCTTTCATCAAGATATTAAGATCCTTTGAACTATGTTTTTTGTCTCTTACAACTTGTCATATCCAGGGAGACGTTAAGAATTGTATTCCAGTCTCCACCACAGAATAAAATCCCTTCGCCCACTCTAATTAACGCATCAAAAAAATGACTTAAATAATTTTCTATCACATTCGAGAGGAATATACACATTAGCTAGTGTGATAACAATATTATTAACTCTCCCTTTGATAGATATCTGCCCACCTTGTCACCAACCTCATCAAGGAAATCAAAGTTTAATAGATTAGAAATAAAAGTTGTTACTCCTCTTTGTCTGCTATTGCTACAGGTGCTATAAAAAAAGTGGAATATCTGGGAAATTAAAATTTAGCGTGTTCCTTTTTTTTGACAAATGTGTCTCTTGTAGAAAAGCCATGTGTGAGCCATCCTTTCTTCAATTTCTCCAGAACCGTTTTTTTCTTTTAAGTGGATTGCCCAAACCATTAACATTCAGGGAGGCTATTTTAAAACTATCCAACATTGAACAAGACAGTAAAAATAAGTGAAACTGGAACAGTGGCCCCCGAAACCATAGCAAAACAGATATAGGGGAAACAATGAAGAACTGACTTCTAGAGGAGACTCTTGCTCCCCAACTAAGACCCCGTTGGTGGGTCGGGGGGAAGCCTCTCAAAGTGAGAGGGCCTGGAAAGGAAAGTAACTGTGTCTATAGACATAAACACCACCATCCTAAAAGTCCCAACGTATAAGAACATAAACGGAGAACCAACTCTCCCACCTGGCTGGTGAATGAAGTGAGGCCAAAAGGGAGCGGAAAGGAGCTTCCGCATTAAAACTAAACCACTGGATCTCTTTGGAAACCCTGTAGCTTATCCTTTGCTCTCATTGCCGTGGCTAGGCCGTTGCCTTTTGCTGATTGCCAGCCCAGAAGCTCTCGAAGTTGCGACACTGCATTCGGCTGATCTTCCTCCTCTGAAACCAAATGTTTTTCTCTTTGAGCAGCTTCTTTATGGCTGTATTCTTTGCGGTTTTTTGACAATTTCACATGGATAATCATGGTCGAAATAGATAAAGCTGGCACCTACTTTGATTTTTTTATTTTTTTTTTCCATGCTCTCAGGACCCATGTTGTTGAATATTCCTGAAAGTTGATGACAGGTCTCGGAGGTGCCCCCGGTAGGGGTTTACTTGCCAGCGAGCGATGTGCACGTTAAATTTTCATGTCAAAATCCTCCGGTATTTGCAGGTGGGTCCATGAATTATGGAACCGTGTTCTTTTCTCCCCCCTCCAACAAACCGAATAGACGAATATTGTTTCTCTGTGACCTTGATTCCAGATCAGTAATCTTTTGCTGAAGACTTTTCTGCTCCTCCAGACTCGTGCACATGACCATGGTCACCTCTTCAGCCCAGCTCTCCAGCTGGGTGATCCTGGACTCCGCCTCATCCACCCGCTCTGATAGGCACTGTATGTCCCAGGCAATGTTATCCAGCTTGCATTAATTTCATGGCTCAGTTTGCCCATATTTTGTCTGCTGTCCTCTTGAATCTCTGCTTTTAGCTTTACTATAGCTTTGAGTATCTCCGAGTCTTTGCTAGCGGCTGCGTTGCTGCTAGCATTAGCTTGGTCCGGCTGAGAGTTAGCTTTAGCGGTCGAAGCGCTTCTATCTTGTTGTTTCGGCATATTCTCCCACTCCCTTAAGGCCTTTTAGGGGTTATAACCCCTAATAATAAAACTGAAGTCCTCTTATGTGCCCCAGATAGACATATACCCAGTATAATAAATGCTCTTGGTCCTCTTTCAACTTTTGTAAAACCATCTGTCAGGAACTTAGGGATTATCCTTGATCCTGCTCTTACGTTAGATAGTCATGTTAAATCTCTTGTTCGGTCTTGCTTTTATCATTTAAGAAATATTTCTAAATTGAGCTCTATAATATCCTATACCGAATTGGAGATTGTTATTCATGCTTTTATCTCATCACGACTGGACTATTGCAATTCCCTGTTTACTTGTTTAAACAAAGGTTCTTTGGAGCGTCTGCAGATCGTTCAGAATGCTGCAGCAAGACTTTTGACGAAAGCTTCTAAATATTCACATATAACACCGTTGCTTATGTAGTTACATTGGCTTCCTGTCGAATTTAGAGTCCATTTTAAGATTTTGGTTTTAACTTTTAAGGCTCTTCAACAACAAGTACCACCATATATTATTGAACTTTTACAGCCCTATGCCCCTAGTAGGTCTCTGAGGTCGAGTAGTCAGGGCCTACTTGTCATTCAGTATACGAGACTGAAAACTAGGGGTGATAGAGCTTTTGCTACTGTGGCCGCCAGACTGTGGAATTCCCTTCCTCAGGACTTACGATCCGCTGATTCATTGATTACTTTTAAAAAACAGCTAAAAACACATCTTTTTAAAATTGCTTTTTGCTAACTTTGTTTGTATCTTGCTTGTTTTGTTTTTTTATAATCTGTTATATCTTGTAAAGCACTTTGTGATTTCTATCTAGAAATGTGCTATATAAATAAAATTTTACTTACTTTACTTACTTATAACCCTTTCAATGTTGAGTGAGTAGAAAACAATCCAAGATAACGAGATTAGAAGGAATAACTAAAGGTAAGGTGGGAGAGCAACTCCTCGACGTGACCGGTTACTCCATTGGCTGAAGCAGAAGTCCCTAGGCTTACTGTTTTTCAAGAACAGAAAAGCCAGAGTTTTATCTCAGGGTCCAAGCATGTTTCAGAAAACCAGCTGAAGAGATGCTTTGGTTGTCTTTGTTCTTATGTGTTGTTTACCTCACTTTGTTTGTTGTCAGATCTCTCTGGTGCGGATGCCGTACGCCTGTAAGCTTCTGTTCCAGGAGTTGATGTCAATGAGCATTGCTCCTCGTATGATGACATCATAAAGTAATCAACCGGATGCAGAGAACATTGTGACGTCACAAGAAAGTGAAAGTCGAAGTTTAGTTGTTGTTTTTTTTTAGGGTTTTTTTGTCTTGCTTTTTGTAAAAGTCAATAAATCAGTTCCTGATCATGTGATGATCTGTGTTTTGTTCTTCATGTGACTATCCTGATGGGTTATGACTTTAAGGTACAACTGGTGAGTCTCCAGTATTGATCAGAGATGTTTTTGAGTCAGGTGATCGATTTAAAAACTCAGATGATCAAGTTAACTGAATCCTCTCTCACTCTGAGCACGCTCACGTTACAGGGATTTGAAGGGTCATGTTACCTGCATATAAGAATATTAATATATACACTACCAGTTAAGTTTTAGAACACCCAGTTTTTCCAGTTATTTGTTGCAATTCAAATTGTGTAAGTCCAGTGAACAGCTTGAAATGGTACAAAGGTAAGTGGTGAACTGCCAAAGGTTAAAAACGGTAAGGTTACCCAAAACTGGAAAAACACGTACATGTCAGAATTATATAAAAAGACCTTTTTCAGGGAACACAACATGAGTTAACAATTTAACCTCCTAAGACCCAAAGTCTTCCATGGCACGCATTTTTAATTTCTTTGATATTTGGGCATATTGGGACCTGATGAATGTAAAAACCATTTTTAACCTGATTTTTGTTTCTAAGAAAAATGAGATCCACATATGAGGATATTTGTTTAAAATTTCGATAGAACAGTAGCAGTATGTAACCGAGGACAAGGTATGAGTAAATGGGGCAAAGAAATAAATTGATCATTTATTTATTACATCAATTAGACAGGACTTACAACACATCCTGCTGATATCCCAGCTGCACATGAGACTTACCACACCAATGGTGCGAAAATAACACTGCAACCCATCACACCCTGCTTAGCGACACTGCAATCGTGGCACGCACTGCAAACAATTCGGGTCTCAGCGCAGCTGGGAATCAGTGCTATGCATGACCTGCGATCTGGGAGATAAAGGGAAGTGGCACAAACAAAAAACAAAAAGGGAGGTTAGTCCGCCCTTACACAACTCACTCTCAATCAATACCCGCCTTTACGGCTGGACGAACTAACCAAAACAAAATTACAAATCAATCAAAAGAACAAAGAAAGGACAGCAGAGACTATCGAGATTATCGATTAAAATATTACCCAATAAAATATCAATTTTATGAAACCATTCAAAATCATGAAGCTAAAACAAACACTCAATATACCTACAATATTGATCAGTTTCCCTGCGCGCCGTCGATCTAGGGCTTGATCAATTCTTCTATTAAAATTCGTGGTCACACTAAAAAAGTCCAACGACACATTAAAAATAGGCACATACAATAGCAAATGATCCAAACAAAAATGGCAAAAGTCTCTTACCGACAGTATACCCACTCGCACTCGAGTGAATTAATTGCCTCTGTTTTTTTCCACAGAAGAGCGCTGACTTCACCCCACACACCCACTACCTTTTCACAGCTCTTCAGCCAATCACCTGGTAGAGAGCAACAAACTGCCAGGTGACACTTGTTACAAGTATAATATCCTCCTAAGTGGATATTTGGCCCTTGTAGCGCGAAATTGAGTGTTTTGGTCTAAATACCCAAAATGTGATGTCGCCAGGTCCTAGGAGGTTAAAGCTGTTCTGCAGTATTGGAGATTGATCAGCCTTGAAAGTTGGTGCTACTAATTCCTACAGGTGTTCTAACTGTTCTGGATTACGTCCCCTCTGTCTGCATGAAGCAGTGTTGGAGCATACTTTGGTACCATACCCTCATGGGCATCAGCTGAACAGTACTGTACTGTAGTGTGTTGATACAAACATGGCGAGAATAACAGTGGAAGAGACACAGACCATCATAACACATAAATGTTGGTCTGTCCGACAGAGAAACTGCAAACAAAGTCAAGGTGTCAGTGAGTCCAGTTTCCTTTAGCATCCAAAGGCTCAGAAACAAACTGTGACAGAAGAGGTCTGCAGACCCAAACACACGACTGAATCAGGCTACGTCCACACAGCTTAATAGTGGTCGTAGTGAGCAAGTCTCAGTTTCAGGTGTGAAGAGAAGGCTTTGAGCTGCAGGTTTGACAGGACGAGCTGCAGCAAGAAAGCCAGACGTCAGAATAAGACAAAGGCTGTGTCCCAATTCAGGGTCTGCATGCTTGAAGTACGCATTTTAAGTGCAGTTACGTCACCGCCACGCGACGACGGCTGTCCCAATTCGAAGTGTACTTCAAATGCATACTCCAAATGTGCCGTCGATTTCCCCAAATATCAAGCGTGGTCCAGTGCACGCTTCGTGGTCCCATATATCCCACAATTCATAGCGCGGCGGTGGGTGTGGAGAATTTTGCCGCAAAATACGGCAGACGGGAGCGGCCGAAGAGGTTTTTTTTTTTTTTTTCCAAACTTTATTGAAATTATAAAGCGAACAGTCAGTCATTCCAGTTCAGTTTGTACAGTAGACATACAAGGCAAATAAGAGTAACAATATACAGTACAATGAAATAAGAAGGACAAATAAATAAAGGAAAAAACAAAAGAAAAAAAAGGGGGGGGGGAATGTGACAGACTTCATAACAACTTTGTACTTGAAAGTTGTGACAGCTCATTCGTTAAACATTTCTGAATGAATTTCAATCAATGATAAACCTTTTTTATTGGAAGTTAATTTAAGAGAGTTTAAGTAATATTCAATTTCAATCAAAAACAAATTAAATGATGGGGTTGAGTTTTGAAATTTACATTTATGTATATGGAATTTCCCTAATAAGATGGAGCGGCCGAAGAGTGAACTGTCAAAAGTACTGAATATGACGTCACTTATTTATGTACGAATGTTTAATAATTAAAGTCAGTCATATATCCACAAACACAACAAGCTGAAAGTCAGTGATATATGTATATGTGTGTGTGTGTGTGTATGTATATGTGTATATATATATATATATATATATATATATATATATATATCATAATAATCTGACAATACTATAATATTGGCCATATTATATTTACATTACCACAGTGAGATGACTTTAGTCTCATGAACAACATTAACTAATTGTTATTTACTAACTAATCTTAAATGACAGTTCAGCACAGAAATGAAGCCCAACAATCATGTTTTACAGTCCCGTGGTCTCAGCCTCAGATACTCAACTAATCAAAGTGATGTCATGACAAAAATGAATGACCAACAAAACATTTTTCTCCTTCATTTCTGTCAAACAATGCTGTATGTCACGTGTCTCGCGGTTAGTATCATGGTTGCTAGGCAACCTGAACAGTGCGACAAAGCATATACCGTCCCATTTCACAAGCCTCTCACTTCCGCACTTCTCGTACTTATAGTACGCACCGTACGTAGTATGCGTAGTGCGCGTACTTCAAGCGTGCAGACTCTGAATTGGGACACAGCCAACGAGGCTTGTCTGGGCCATGAAACGCCGCCATTGCACTACTGAAGACTGGAAGGTTTTATGGACTGAGGAATCAAACTTTGAAATCTACGGTTCATCGCGCAGGATCTTTGTACGCCGTTGACTAGGTGAAAGGATCTGCCCCAGGGCCTCCTCTCAGCTGACCTAGGAACAGCTTGATGTTCCACTGGATCAGCTGGGGAGAGGGAGGTCTGGGCTTATCTGCTTAGCCTGCGGCCACCACGACCCAGCCGCAGATAAGCAAAAGCAAATGGATGAATGCATGTTTGTATTTAATGAAAGTTGACATTGATCACAAGGAATTAGTTGATCTTTCCATTTTTCTCTTTTTATTCTTGAAAATATAATGTTTTTCTGGGACCTTCACAGTAAAAACATTGATTATTTAACTGAAAGACTTGAAATATTGATTAGATTCAAACAACACACCAACATTATTATGGTTTATTAAATTGAGAAGAAAAACATGCAGTTTAAGGTTCATATTTAATGTGTAGACTGCAACAAACAAATACACCTGTTTCACCATTTCAAACTTCCGCTGGTGCCCAGAGGAGGAAAAATACTTTAAAAGTTACAAATATAACAAAAGATATAACATGTAGAACAAAAGACTGAAGTTTGAAAAAGTCTGGATTAAAACTAAAAACGACTGAAAGGAAACAAATTCAGGTTTTAGTGAAAGTTAAAAGTCTGGGATTCCTGAGACGATCAGCTGATCACAGGTTGACTTCCTTTGTCACTGAAAGAAACACGACATATTTACTTTCAGATATGTTTCTTTTCTTGTTCAACAAATTATCATTTTAAAATGTCAATAATGTAAAGGCGGTGTCCCAATCTTTTGATATATTGTTTATATACAGTGGTGCGAAAACACGTTTGCTCGTGGGTCTGCTCATGTCAGATCATGAAAGATAACACAAGTAAAAAATTAAAAACATCATGCATATTCTAAATAAAGGTTTTTGTTCATCTTTGGGGAAAAAATCCAAACCCACGTGTGAAAAAGGTGATCGCCCCACTCCAATTTATAACATAAATTACCCTAAGAGTGGAGCAACGGCACATCCAAAAGGTCACAAAAGACCCCAGAGCAAGATCCAAAACACTGCACGCCTCACTTGGCTTAGTTAAGGTCAGTGCTCATGACTCCACCATAAGAAAGAGACTGGGCAACAATGGCCTGCATGGCAGAGTTCCAAGACAAAAACCACTGCTTAGCAAAAGGAACAGAAAGGCTCGTCTCGGTTTTCTAAGAAAACATCTTGATCCCCAACATACTCTGTGCTCTGGCAAGACAAAACTTTTTGGCAGCTGTATGTCTTGCTGTTGTTAATGGAGTCGTGAATTCTACCAAAACATCTTGAAGTGCACTTGTGTTCTGCAGCAGGATGATGCTCCAAAGCACACCAGCAAGTCCATCTTTAATTTGGAGTGGCCTAGTCAAAGGCTACGTTCACACTGCAGGCGAAAGCGCATCAAATCCGATTTTTTTGACCCTATGCGACCCATATCCGATCATGGTATGACAGTGTGAACGGCACAAATCTGATATTTTCAAATCCGATCTGGGTCACTTTCGTATGTGGTACTGAATCCGATACATATCCGATGTTTTAGAAAGCGACTGCTGTTTGAACGGTCATGTCGCATTAAATCCGTCTTTTACGTCACTGACACAAGACAGACGCCAATTATCAGCGCCCGAGAAGACATCGCGAACGCTTCCTGGCCATCCCGTGTAGATGTCAGTGAAACTGTTGGGAAGACAACGTTGGAGAAACATGAACATTTTATTTGTACTGTATAATCTGCAGATTCTGACAAATCTGCAACTATCCTTTGAAGCACCACTCCTCTAAAACAGCTATAAGGATCATTATTAGGTTATCTACATTATTATGTGAATAACAAAATAACTTAAAGCAAAAATTGGGAAACGTAAAGTCCGAAGTCTTTATATTAAGGGCCATCAGTCAAACAATATTGTTTGCTCTGGGTCTAAACAGAGCGCGTTGTGTGTGACGTCTTCTTTTGCGCATGTGGGCCGCTTTGAGTGTTCACACTAGAGCGCGTTTACTGTCGCATTTTATTCGTAGTGTGAACAAGCAGACAAAAAAATCGGATTTGACCAAAAAATCGGAATTGAGCATTAAGACCTGCAGTGTGAACGTAGCCAAAGTCCTGACCTGAATCTGAATGAGATGCTGTGGCATGACCTCAAAAATGCGGGTGATGCTGATAAGAACAATTCTCATATGATGAGTGGACCAAAATTCCTCCACAGTGTGTAAAAGACTCATTAGCAAGGATCACAAACACTTGGGTGGCATATATACATGTATGTATGTATAAATGTAATACATTCATACATAGACATATACACGTCATTCCACATACAGTGTTTATTAACATTTCTGTTTTTTAAAAGGGTCCCAATCTTTTGATTTTCCTGTATATTCAGTTCATTTCATCATCTCCTTGTGAATGTGATGTTACGTTCTCTGTTTGCATTTGTTTGACGTGTCATGTACAACACATGTTACTTGTATGTAACTTAACCATCACCAGTCACTTCTAAATCTGGAATGAAGAATTCCAGATTTAGAAGAATAATGAAGCAGCCTGGGCTGCTTCATTATTCGTTTATGTTAGAGACTTTTGGCAATGCTGGATTCTGATGGCTATGCTTTATTTTGTCAGTAAGGTTGCAGTGCTCTCCATCTAGAGCCCACATTCCTGTATGATATATCTGTGATTAGTGAAGAAAAAAAGACTGATTATCAGAATAAATTGGCAGGAGCCCAGCAGTCTGTAACTGGATGATCTGGGCATGCTTAGAATCATCTCTGGATCATTTTTCTGCTTACTTTGTAATGGGATAAGAAGAGAACAGGCCTCAGGTAATAAAAGCTGGATAATGCCTCTGCAAATGTTTTATTTATCATTTTAAAAGTTTCAGTAACAGGAGCTCTGATTCCACTGCCGCCCTAAAACGTGTTTCACTGACATGGATAAGTCTGCTTCTTGGACTAGAAACATTTTTCTTCATTTAACAGTTTATAGTTATGGAAGAAGTGGAAGAATCTACGCCTGAAAAACTGAGCTGAGTCTGATGGTGTTTTTGAAAGGCTGACAAAGGCTGAGGTAAATCCTCCAGAGACCAAGGTCAGTGATGACCATGGGGGATGTTTCATAAGGTAATTTTAGATGTTACCTTTCCTGGCAGTGAGCTCATCGATGGACTCAACCACGTGAATTGCTCCAACTGCTGAAGCTTCTCCTTTGGCGTTTGTGGCGTGACACTCGTACGATCCTTCTTCTTCTTTGGTCAGAGGCGAGATCTGAAACACAAACACCATGGTCTATTTTGATTGGTCCCACTGCAGCAGTGACATAACATAGTGTTTGTACTGACCAGCACCCAGCCGGTCACTTCATGCTTCTCCGGTCCTCCTCGAGTCTGGATCGCCAGATTGTCACGGTCTCCAGGAAGAAGCTCCATCTTCTTCCCACTGAGGATCTGAAAGAAGAAACCCATCATTATCATCATCACTCTAATCTTAGAGATCCAACTTCAAATACTTTATTGACTCTGTGATGTCATCACAGAGTTGTCTAACCCCTGTGGTCTTCTAACGGGTTTCTCACTCATACTCTGACTGTGGTGGAGGAACCACCTGACATCCCCACCTGAAGCTGAGACTGATGATTGGACATCCTGCTTCACCACAGCTCTGAGCAGGTCTTAGGGCTTAAGGTCTCTAGATTCTCTTCAAACAGGCCGTTACTTGCCACCCTGATAGACACACCTGAACATACCTGAGCCCTTAGTGTACAAGCCGTCAGAATCAGTTTTTAAGCCCTGATGTCAGAAAAAATAAAGAAAGTTCATGAAACATGCTGATATCTCTGAATGCTGCAAATTAACCTATTTATTATATTACTGCCTTGAGGCAGCAGCTGTTGTGAAGTTAAACTGAACTCCTCACATAGCCAATCCGGTCTTTAAGTCTGACGTTATTAGCCATGTCTGGGCCCAAACTCCGCTGCAGGTCCCAAAGTCAAACGAACACTGCAGCATCACTGAGAGTTTAAACTGTCTAAATTCTTTCATCTGTAATAAAATGATCAGCGTTGCTGCTTTACCAGGTGTAACTATGAAGTTTAACATCCAGACATCCATGAAAACAGGATTTATGATATTTAACAGAGTTAGAAGTTAGCAGGGAGTTAGCTCACTAGTTTCCACCTAAACATGATATAGCATGTTCTGACTGAGAGATTTCTGAAAAATTCAAACGTACAGCTCTGCTGTCACTTCCAACATAAATAAAGACAGAAAACTAAACAGCAGTGACGTTTGAAGGGTTACTGAAGTTGGGCTAGCTGGTATATAATGTTGTGCTACGTGATCGCTAGCGACACAGCTATGTTAGCATAATATAAACACAGTGAAGCTGGAGGATGAATACTAACTTTTTTCCACTCCATAAAAGTTAACGTGAGGGTTCCCAATGGTTAGAGACAAATACAATTGCGTGGCAGGATGCTGTAAACGGACCAAACTTCAGTCAGGAGAACAACTGAGATAATCCATCCACAATATGAAGTTAGTCATTAATATACTGCTGCTTGGGCTGGGCTGTAGTTACATCGTAAGGGTTTAAAAACGGAGTTTTAAAATGAACAGCGGTAATAAAAACCAAGAGAGGCCGACAGTGATCACTGACTGTTTTTAGGGTTTTTTGAGATTAAATATAACAAGATACAAAGCATTAAAACATGTTAAAAACACAAAAAGCCTTATTAAACGCAGGGTAGTTTGGGCCCGGAAGCATCACGTCATAACTTAAAGACCGGATTCCAACGATAACAACGATTATCATAATGATATGTTGGAGACACAGGCCAAGACGATCTTCATCTCTAGCTTATCAATCAACAATAGAGCCAAAAACAATTTAAGTTTTGAAAGGCCGACTCTGAGCCTCATAACACCCTAACCAAAAAACTGAATTGTTGTTATCTATCATGCAGCTGACCCATACTCAGACTTTCTCTACCATTTCTCTTTTACTGAAAATAACAGCCTCAACATGGAATTTAATCTATTATTAGACTCAATTGAGTTCACACCCTTGTTCTGACATATCCCACAGAAAGTGAACATTTAATTGTATTTCTTGAAAACTGTCTTTCGTGATCATTTTTAATAACATTTAAGTTTACAGTAACAGATTACACAGCAGTGGGTAATACACTGCATTACATGTCCTTCTGAAGGTGCAGTAACAAAGTTTAAGGATAGAATTCATCCGTGTTATTCTCTCATGTTATTGAAGAAGCATATCATTCACTCCCACAGAGGTTGGTTGTCTTTTAATACTGTTACATCCTCACCAGAGATTTTCAGTAATGCATTACTGCAATCTGATTACTTTTCGCATTTAACAAGTAAAGCAAGGGATTACTATTGCAAAAAAGTAATTAGATTACTGTTGCTTTCCCCTAAGCATGCTGCATTGCTGTGGTACTACCCTGTGATTTTGTTTGTGAGAGTGTCTCATGACAATGACGTAAGCGTGTGGTAACAGACGTGTGGCGATCAACAATGGATAATATGGAGTGCGTACGGAGAGAGTACGACCATGCAGCGTTTAAAGCGTAAACATTTTTTCATAAAAAGTGACAAAAACATTAGCGTCTGCTGTTCACTCTGCGTGGGAAGAAAACTTCTTTCTACAGTTGAAAAAAACCCTAAACTTCTGAGCGAGCACGCTGCCACGGGAATGTGACATTCACAGAGAAACCCCCGGATCCCCCCACTGACATGACTGCTGTGGGCAAACCTCCACCCGCCCCACTCCTGATAAACAGCTGACAATAGATTTAAGAGCTGCTGAGTCTTTGATTCTGTTTATTTTCTGCCATTTTACTTGCATCTATTTCAAAGAGTGTAAACACAAAATATGATTTTATTTTATATGCTGGAATATGTAGAACATAGGTTTAAGTGTTAAGCAATTTCTTCAAGTCAAAGACTGTTGATATAATTTAATTTTTGCTTGGCGTCCCTCTAATACTGCGGGGTCTGTTCCTTGCATGTTAAAGTACCTCAAGGTGACTATTGTTGTTAAGTAGTGATGTAAGCTGCTGTTCAGGGAAATGTTTAAATCAGGATAATTTCCTGTTTTATGTTTCCAGGTGGAGAACTTTGATTGTTTCTATTGGCAGCGGCAGGAAACAGGAAGTCAGCAGCAAAGAGGAAGGCAAACACTTCTGTGGAGTCACGCCTGAACCTTTGAGTGTTTCTTTTTATGGAGAAAAACAAAATACATCTTAAATGTGTGACAAGCTGCTGAATGATGGCACACAAACTCACCTTCTTCCAGGTTAGCACTGGTGTGGGCACGCCCACCACCTCACAACTCAGGTACACCTGAGAGCCACTCACGTTGTACACCTCACCTGGAGGAGTAACAATGAGTGGAGCTGCAGACAGAAAGAAAAGATGAATGTGGGTGAAACAGGTCCAGACAGGAAGTCCTCAGTGACCTCACAGGAATTCAGTTTGCTCTGAGCACACTCAGTGGGTCTTTTCATGTAGAAAGGAATGTGATGTTTGGGATGGAGGAGGATTATCAGAGGCGACATCAGTCTGTAACTGACAGACTGCCTCATAGTCCGCTGGACCACAGAAGGGGAAAGAGACGTTTAGGTTTTTTTAACTGCTCTACATTTACATCACAGCAACGTATAAATACATACGTACATATATATGTACGTCAGCTGCAGGTTATTTCTCCAACTGTATCAAGCCACATATCAGAATAAGTGACCCCCTTCTGCAGGCTGTAGGCTACATAGATTGATACCATGACCTGCGACCTCACCTGAACCACAGCGACCTTTGTTCTGCATGTTGACAGATTCTTTTCCCTCACTCTGGGCTCGCAGGCCTGCAGTTTTCAGTGCACAGGTGTTCGTGTAGGTCACTCCGTTTGTCCCGCAGACCTCGTATTTGCTCTTACAGACACAGACTCCCATCTTGTTCTTCTTGTTCTCGCCGCTTCGCACGCACTCCAGACCGGAGCCACAGCGGCGAGCTGCCGACCGGCGACCTCCGCACAGCTCACCCTCTGCGGCAGCGCAGACAGAGCAGCAGCCACAGGAGTCCACCAGAGAGCCAGCAGCACAGCCCTCCGCTGGGAGAGGAGCACACTGAGCCAGATCACAAGATCCACATCCCAAAGGGGCAGAGTCCTGGACTGAGAGGACCGGGAGGATCAGAGAGAGGAGGCAGAAAGACTTCATGTTTGCGAGCAGCTCTGAGTCAGTCTGAAACTGAGGGGCTGAAACACAGCTGCTCCAAGGGTGGGACTCCGCCTCCACCCACAGCTGATCCCACCCTCAGCCTAGAAGCACAGGAAGATAATACGACCCTGTAAAGTAATACTGCATTACTGTACTGTGTACTACTGTACTTTACACTATTTCCATACAGTATTACATGCACAGAGACCTGCCACCTTCAGAAAATTTCTGATGACTCCTTTGTCACGTGATGCGAGCAGAATCATCTGCAGCTCAACGTGACAAAGACCAAAGAACTGATTGTGGACTTTAGGAAGACCAGGAAACTCGTGACCCCCGTTTCAATCCAGGTGGTCGATGTAGACATTGTGGAGGAGCATAAATACCTCAGAGGACACACTGATAATAGGCTGGACTGGGTTAAAAACGCCACTGCACACTACAGGAACGGCCAGAGTCTCTGAGGTCCTTCAACATCTGTCAGACAATGTTCAGGATTTTTCTATCAGCCTGCTGTGGTCAGTGCTATCCTCTGTGCTGTTGCATGCTGGGACAGCAGGTTGAGGGTAAATAAACTGGTCACAAGGCCAGTAATGTTGTGGGAATGGAGGCCATCTCTGTACAGCTCCATCAGCACACAGTGCAGTAGTTATACTCTTTGCACACACTCTGCAGTAAATAACAAAGTTTTACATTTTAAAGTAAAATGTGAATCGTATATGTTGTGAAATCTGTTTATGTTGTCCTAGTAAGGCTACCATGAGGGCAGCCACTAGAGGTCGCTAGAAGACCGGTGTATATGTGTTTTTCCAGAAATTGATGTAGCCACGTACACTGCTGCTACAATTGAATAAAAAGTGGTTCGTGCTTGAGAACCCTGCGTCTTATTGCCTCCGAACATGACATGGTGTCAGAATTGAGGACTTCACGCCGAGTTACACGAAGAAATGGCTAAATTTGGACCTCCGGAGCCGTTCGACTTTACACAGCCGGCAGAGTGGCCGATATGGCGGCAGAGATTCTCCCGTTTTCGAGTGGCGTCCAAGCTAGGGATGGAGAGCGGCGAAGTGCAGGTGAACTCGCTTCTTTACTCCATGGGGAGAGATGCCGAACCAATATATGGCTCATTTGTGTTTCCTGCTGCTACGGAGGCCAGGCCAAGTCCGCAGTTTGAGTATGATCTGGTTATACAAAAGTTCGATGAGCACTTTGTCCCAAAGAGAAACGTTATCCACGACCGCGCCTGTTTTCACAAACGGAGCCAGAGGGCCGGGGAGACGGTCGAGGCTTTCGTGCGGAGCCTGTACGAGCTCGCGCAGCACTGCGAGTTCGGCGGCAGTAAAGACGAGCAGATCCGGGATCGTATCGTCATTGGATTAATTGACAAAGATGTTTCACAAAAACTCCAGCTCGAGGCGGACTTAACTTTGGATAAAGCCATTCAACTAGCACGCCAGAGTGAACAAGTCAAACAGCAAAGTGCAGACCGAGTGGAAAGCACGGTGAATGAGGTGAAACAGAGGCATTATAACAGCATGAGAAGGAGTTACTACCAACCTCATCAGGTACGTGAGTGACAACATGGTGAGAGTAAACCAAAATGCCAAAGATGCAACAGGGTGCATGACAAAAGAGAAAACTGCCTAGCCCGCAATAAAAGATGCAGAAAGTGCAATAAGTTGGGACACTTTGAAGTTGTATGCAAAACCAAAATGCTAAAAGAGGTCAGGGCTGAGGCTGTAGAGGACTCAGATGAGGATTCATTCTTCATAGGGGAGCTTTTCCTGGGAGCAGTAATTGAGCCAAAAACAACAGTCATTGAGGAGTCAGGCTCAGATGCCGACTGGGACATTGAGCTATTGGTAAATGGCAGTCCAGTTGATTTCAAAATTGATACAGGCGCAGACACCACTGTTATGACAGAAACGACCCTTAATAAGCTACAGCAGAGACCCAAACTTATCCAGTGTAAGCCAACTGTGTACAGCCCTGGTGGAAAAGTCAAGTGCATGGGTAAATTCCTTGCTACTACAGAGTACAAAGGCCAAAAGTACCAGTACTGGATTACAGTTATAAAAGGGCAATATGCAAGTAACCTACTGGGGAAGACAGTAGCAAAGCGCATGGGATTAGTCACTAGAGTTAACAAAATCAGTAGTGACTTAACAGAGGATGTGTTCGGAGAAATTGGCCTGCTGAACTGTGAACCTGTAAAAATCGAGCTGACCGAAGATGCAGTGCCGTACAGTGTAACCACCCCACGCCGGGTGCCTTTTCCTCTCCTCCCAAAAGTGGAAAAGGAAATAAAGCGCATGCTCAAACTTGGCATCATTGAGGAAGTCACCGAGCCAACAGACTGGTGTGCACCAATGGTGCCTGCTCCAAAGCGCAACAAGGATGAGGTCAGGGTGTGTGTGGACTTAAAACGTCTGAATAAGGGAGTAAAGCGTGAACGGTACATCTTGCCCACATTGGATGACATAACTCCTAAGTTAGCAGGGGCTAAAGTTTTCTCCACTTTGGATGCCTCCAGTGGGTTCTGGCAAATACCACTGGATCCCAGCTGCCAAAAACTAACCACGTTCATAACTCCCATGGGCAGGTTTTGCTTCAGACGCCTGCCATTTGGCATAACTTCAGCACCCGAGATCTTCCAGCGGCTCATGAGCACCTTGCTCAAGGGCCTAGAGGGGACTGTCGTCGTGATGGACGACATATTGGTTTTCGGGGCTAACAAAGAGGAACATGACCAACGCTTAGGTGCAGTATTACAGACAATCAAAGCATCAGGACTTAAGCTCAACAGGTCCAAGTGCCACTTTGGAAAGAATGAACTACAGTTCTTCGGTCACATCATCAGTGCGGATGGTGTGAAACCTGATGATGGCAAGGTGGAGGCTATTGCCAGGATGCCCAGCCCCACCAATGTAGAACAACTCAGGCAGGTACTCGGATTAATAAACTATGTTGGAAAATTCCTGCCAGGCCTGTCCACGGTGCTGCACCCCCTCTCCAATCTACTCAAAAAAGAGACTGTATGGGTGTGGGGCGAGCCTCAGGAGCAAGCATTCAACAAAGCAAAAGCAATGCTCGTGGCTGCACCAGCACTTTGTTATTATGATGCAGGCCGACCAACAGTTGTCAGTGCGGATGCCAGCAGCTATGGCCTGGGTGCTGCACTGTTACAGGACAATGACGGGGAGTTACGGCCTGTTGCCTTTTGTTCTCGCATGCTCACAGACGCAGAGAAAAGATATTCGCAGATCGAAAAAGAGTGTTTAGCATCTGTCTGGGCCTGCGAACGTTTTACCCGCTACATCCAAGGCATGGGTCATGTACGTCTACAAACTGACCATAAGCCCTTGGTGCCTTTGATCAACTCATACGACCTTGATAAAACGCCACTGAGATGTCAGAGATTGCTGATGCGACTGATGCGATTTAATGTCACTGCTGAGCATGTTCCCGGTAAACAGTTAGTGGTGGCGGACGCACTCTCCAGACATCCACTGCACGGATGCTACCCGTCCGAGACAGACAGCCATGTCAAGGCATATGTGAGCAACGTAGTGACAAGCAAACCTATCAAGTCACATAAGTTGGAGGAAATTCGTAGAGCTACACAGAGGGACCCAGAGCTCCAAAAAGCAATCATCTTCATCAGACAAGGGTGGCCTCGGAGAATGGCAAAGAGCTCACCACTGCAAGGCTTTTATGCAGCCAGAAGCCACCTTTCAGAATCAGATGGTCTAGTGCTCTACCACGATCGCATCGTAATTCCCACAGCACTTAGACCCAGTGTCCTTGACCAATTACATGAAGGCCACCAAGGACTAACTAAATGTAGAGAGCGCGCAAGATCAACAGTGTGGTGGCCCAACATTGAACCTCTCGTGACTACTCCTCTGCCCAATGGCCCCTGGCAAAAGATTGCAGCTGATCTTTGCGAGCTTGAGGGTAAGAACTTTCTTGTCGTTGTTGACTATTTTTCAATAATAATAATAATAATAATGGATTGGATTTATATAGCGCTTTTCAAGGCACCCAAAGCGCTTTACAATACCACTATTCATTCACTCTCGCATTCATACACTGGTGGAGGTAAGCTACAGTTGTAGCCACAGCTGCCCTGGGGCAGACTGACAGAAGCGAGGCTGCCATATCGCGCCATCGGCCCCTCTGGCCAACACCAGTAGGCAAGTAGGGTAAAGTGTCTTGCCCAAGGACACAACGACCAGGACAGAGAGCCCAGGGATCGAACCGGCAACCTTCCGGTTACAGATGCGATTCCCAACCCCCAGAGCCACGGTCGCCCTACAAGAGACGTTGAGATTGCTTCCCTCACTACAACAACCAGCAGACAGGTCATTAACAAGCTTAAACACATGTTCGTTAGATGGGGCATCCCGTTAGAACTGGTCAGTGATAATGGGACGCAGTTCACATCATCAGAGTTCCAAGACTTCAAACTGAGTTATGGCTTCACCCACACTACGTCGAGCCCTCATTACCCCCAGTCAAATGGAGCTGCTGAAAGAGCTGTCCAAACGGCCAAGTACATTCTCAAACAGCCTGACCCCTGCTTAGCCTTAATGAGTTACCGCTCTACACCAATTGCAGCAACCGGTGCAAGCCCAGCTCAACTTATGACAGGACGTCAAATCCGCACCACCGTCCCAGTACTCGAAAAGACATTGCTGCCCAGTCCAGTCAATAGGGACACAGTGTGCCAAAGAGATGCTGCAGCTAAGGACTCTTACAGATTCTTCTACAACCGCAGACATTCAGCTCGTCCACTTCCTGAGCTTCTCCCAGGCCAGGATGTTGTAGTGAAGCTTGACGGGGAAAAGGGGTGGACGACTCCAGCTAAGGTCATCAGTAAGTCTAAGGAGCCGAGATCCTACTTGGTGGAGATGGCGAATGGGAACGTGACTCGCCGCAACAGACGACACCTTCAGCCTGTCCCAGGCACCGCTGATCCTGAGGAGCAGCAGCAGAGCACTGTTCCAGCTACACCGACTACTCCAACTAAAGGGGCGGCCGCTTCCCAAGAACCACCAGTAAGGCAGACATTGCCAATCCCTGTCCCGGGGTCTCCTCTCCACCCTACCACACCTGTGAGAGTGACTTCCAGGGGGCGGGAAATTAAAGTACCTCTCAGATTCAGAGACTGAGGACTATCTCCTTTCTATGTTCTAAGGGCAGAATAATCCCTTATCAGGACTGAGGGTAGTCTACCCCTGTGATGTCCTGCGTTCTGACAACACTGTTTTATGTTTAAAGTACCTTTGTTAAAAGGGGAGATGTTGTGAAATCTGTTTATGTTGTCCTAGTAAGGCTACCATGAGGACAGCCACTAGAGGTCGCTAGAAGACCGGTGTATATGTGTTTTTCCAGAAATTGATGTAGCCACGTACACTGCTGCTACAATTGAATAAAAAGTGGTTCGTGCTTGAGAACCCTGCGTCTTATTGCCTCCGAACATGACAGTATATATCACGTATTATTCTAGATATTTATAATTGAGATATTTTTATATATTAGAGCTAGTTCTTATTTTGTAAACTTTGCATTATAGTGTATTATTATTTAGTTTGGTCTGTTACTGTTCTTATTGACTTTGTACAACTGACACCACATACTTTCCTCAGGGATCATTAAAGTATTCTGATTATTACAACTGTGCTGTACTCTGTGTTATAGTATTACTGTGGGAAGCAGTCTGACTCGAGCATCAAGGAAGGGGGTAGGGTAAGCAGACATTTTGGGTTCCCAGAGACGGGCAATTTACTTACAGTGACCTCCATTATTTGTGAAACTTAACAAACGCACATGGAATCAGTAACACAGCTCACCTCTCCTCCTTCACCTTAATCAAGCAGAGACTGACTGTAGCTGTGTCCCAGTTCCTAGGCTGCATCCTTTGGAGGACCTGTCCTTCGTAGTCTACGTGGGCCGTGTCCTCCAAAGACCGGGTAGGCCTGAAGTGAGCGGCTGTGAAATTGGCCGTCAGATTTGCGTCACCACTGTCTCGGTGGAGTTTAATACACTCAGCCGTCTGCTCCTCGCTATCTAAAATATAACAGGACACTGGAGCAAACTCTCGATCATCTCACACTTCTGTTTAATCAGTTTTCTGTTTGACGTTTATTCAGCTGTGCGAAAACTAGAATTTTAATTTCAGCCAAACCGATTTACTCAGGAACAAATAAAACAGTGAAAAAAACAAACAATAACATTTTTAAGTTATCTGAGTGACTTATATATCATGTTTAACCTGAGTAGCCAAAGACCGCGGGGGGTCTGAAAACGGTGTGCCGGGAGTTCGCTTTCTCTAATGATGGGAATTCCGGCTCACAACCAGCTCTTCAAGTTGTTGGTTTAATTAATTTATTATCAACAGTAATATAAAATTATGCACAAAATGAATTACTAATGTAAAACAACAACAACATGTTTTTATTTATATATGTTTATATATAAATATGCTTTTATTTATTCACTCCACATAAAATGTAAACAAATCAATTATATAATAAAAAAACAACCATTTACATTTCAACTTTTAACTGTGTTATGATCCAATGTTGTCAGTGTTTGTTTTATGTGTGACTCCTCCCACCAGAGGATGGCTGTGGGTTTTTTTTTCCCCTTTTCTTTCTTAGGGCGTGGATACCTGGGCGTGTCTGCTGAGTTGTTGGGTGGAGTCTCTGATAATTAGATAATTGATTGATCACCTCCAGTATTTAACCACCAGATGACAGCCTCCACCATCCAACAAAGCGCAAAAGTATTCGGCTCCCTTGAACTTTCCCACATTTTGTCACATTACAGCCACAAACATGAATCAATTTTATTGGAATTCCACGTGAAAGACCAACACAAAGTGGTGTACACGTGAGAAGTGGAACGAAGATCATACATGATTCCAAACATTTTTTACAAATAAATAACTGCAAACTCGGGTGTGCGTAATTATTCAGCCCCCTGAGTCTTTGTAGAACCACCTTTTGCTGCAATTACAGCTGCCAGTCTTTTAGGGTACGTCTCTACCAGCTTTGCACATCTACAGACTGAAATCTTTGCCCATTCTTCTTTGCAAAGCAGCTCCAGCTCAGTCAGATTAGACGGACAGCGTTTGTGAACAGCAGTTTTCAGATCTTACCACAGAGTCTTGATTGGATTTAGATCTGGACTTTGACTGGGTCATTCTAACACATGGATATGTTTTGTTTTAAACAATTCCATTGTTGCCCTGGCTTTATGTTTAGGGTCGTTGTCCTGCTGGAAGGTGAGCCTCCGCCCCAGTCTCAAGTCTTTTGCAGACTCCAAGAGGTTTTCTTCCAAGATTGCTCTGTATTTGGCTCCATCCATCTTCCCATCAACTCTGACCAGCTTCCCCCGTCCCTGCTGAAGAGAAGCACCCCCAGAGCATGGTGCTGCCAACACCATATTTGACAGTGGGGATGATGTGTTTAGAGTGATGTGCAGTGTTAGTTTTCCGCCACCAGAGATGGGCAGTAACGCGTTACTGTAATCTGATTACTTTTTTCAAGTAACGAGTAAAGTAAGGGATTACTATTGCAAAAACGGTAATTAGATTACCGTTACTTTCCCGTAGGAATGCTGCGTTACTGCGTTACTAAAACCGTGATTTTTTTGGGAGAATGTCTCACGACAGTGACGTAAGCGAGTGCGCCGTTAGTGACAACAGCCTTGTGCAGATCAACAATGGATCACATATCGATTGTGGGAGAGAGTATGAGTGTGCAGCGTTTAAAGCGTGGAAGTACTGACCTTACTTTGAGTTTGATTCCATAAAAAGTGACAAAAACATTAGCGTCCATCGTGCGTGGGAAGAAAACTTCTTTTTACAGCGAAAAAAACCCCTAAACTTCCAAGCAAGCACCGAGTGCACAACGACGTAATGGGAAATTCACAGAGAAACTTGCGGATTCTTCAACTGACCGCTGCGGCACACCTGCACCAGGGTAAACCTCCGCCTACCGCAGTCCTGCTTTACAGGTGAAAATAGAGCAACAGGACCGCTAGTCTTTGACTTTATTTATTTTCTGCTGTGTTTTACTTGCATCTATTTGAAAGAGTGAGTGTAAACACAAAAAATATTTTATTTTATGTGCTGGAATGTGTAGAAAATAGGTTTAAATGTTAAACTAATTTATTCAAGTCAGAGAATGTTGCATATAATTAAATTTTTGCTTGATGCATAAAGTTAAAATATTAAAACTGATAAAACAAGTTAAAAAAATAGACTTTTCCATTTGATTACATTTTGTATGATGGATTATGTAGAAAAAGTAGAATTGGGCTGAAAGATCTATCGCTTTATCACCTCTTCAGGTTGTAAATCGTGTTTTAAAAAAGTAACTAAGTAATTAATTACTTTTGAAAATAAGTAATCAGTAAAGTAACGAGATTACTTTTTTGGGGAAGTAATCAGTAATTAGTTACTGATTACTTTTTTCAAGTAACTTGACCAACACTGTCCGCCACACATAGCGTTTTGCATTTTGGCCCAAAAGTTCCATTTTGGTCTCATCTGACCAGAGCACCTTCTTCCACATGTTTGCTGTGTCCCCCACATGGCTTGTGGCAAACTGCAAACTGGACTTCTTATGGTTTTCTGTTAACAATGGCTTTCTTCTTGCCACTCTTCCATAAAGGCCAACTTTGTGCAGTGCACGACTAATAGTTGTCCTATCGACAGATTCTCCCACCTGAGCTGTAGATCTCTGCAGCTCGCCCAGAGTCACCACCTTGGCTGCATTTCTGATCAGCGCTCTCCTTGTTTGGCCTGTGAGTTTAGGTGGACGGCCTTGTCTTGTAGGTTTTCAGTTGTGCACTCTATTTAGTCATTAGCACTCATCAGGCAATGTCTATGGGCAACTGACTGCACTCAGACCAAAGGGGGCTGAATAATTATGCACACCCCACTTTGCAGTTATTTATTTGTAAAAAATGTTTGGAATCTGACCACAACCAGTAGGCAACAGCTGAAGTGTATTGCCAAAGGACACAACAACCGAGACTGTCGGCATTAAAGCTAAGTAGCTGCCACCATTGTTGGAAACTTGGCTGGGCCACGCTATGAATTCTGGGATATGGTGGGCCACAAAGGATACACCCGACCCATCCTTCAAATCTGGGAAAATGAAGGACACATTTGTTGGCCCCATTTGGAGCAGCCTTCGTCACGTCGCTGTAACTAATCGGCCTTCAAATCCGAAGGACGAGGCCCCTGAATTGGGACGCAGCTCAAATCAGTTTACCTTCGGTTATTCTAGCCAGTACCATTGGCTTGAGCTGAGGAATCTAAAACTCAACAGAAATGACTGAGAATTACAAAAAGCTCCCCAATCTTTTGATTAACACATTTATGACTAAATGGCTCTATATAAGAAAAAAATATGCAAAAAATCCCTTTGTATCATGAGACAAACAAAAGCAAGCAAGCAAGCAAGAAACCCCTCCTCTTGGTTTAACCTGCTGATGACAGATTATCAGTAGTAGTCAGGAGATGCTGGGCGGGCCTTTCCCGCACATGACCTATGTGCAGATTGAAAACAAGAAAACAAATGACTTAATCCTGTGACATAATAAAATATAAAACAACATGTAACTGAGTATTTGCTTTAATTTGCTGGCTGTTTGTTTTTCAGGCGACTGAATGCTCACACAAACAAAGCCAGGAGAGTCAGTGCATAGCAAATCATAGCAAATAAATATATAGAAAGAATAATGTACACAAAGTCAGTACTTCTGGGACAAGTGCAGAGTATCACAACGGCTCATCCACTTTGTGTCACACTGTGTGACAGAAGAATCAGAGAAGACACTATTGATCCACACAGGTATAAATACGGGAAACATCTGATCAATAAGTAGCTGATCTGTAATCCTTCCTCTTTAACGGTTTCTAAGTTTAGAGAGTGTCTGTGGGAAAATAAACAGGCGGTCAAAGATCATGCATTCACTTCCTGTTATTGTTCAGAGATGAACTTGAACACAGAGCATTCACAGTCTGAAGTGACTTTATTTATGACCAGACAGACACATCTCAGATTAACATCAAACACTTTAAATGTCTGAGGTGATCACATCATCACAGACTGTTTATCTGACTTTATATGACTTTAAACTCTGACAGGAAGTTACAGTCAGCTGTTTTTTTTTTCCATCAGGTGGACCCAGGCAGCTAGTAAATATTAAACCGAGTCAGTTTGCTGTCCTCAACTTGTTTTGCAGGTGTTTGCAGCTGTATTATCTGACAGCGCGGTCATTTGCGGTATTTGGCGAAGAAGGCGGTCAGTAGGTCTCTGTATGGAGATGTCGAGTGAGGAGTCGACAGTTGCAAGAGTCGGCAGATTGAAGGAGAGCGAAGGAGGAGGTTGTGACTGAATCCCACCAGACTGGAAGCAAACCAGTACAGAGCCATGGACTGTGAGGAGAGACACAGTGAGACACTTTCAGAATAAAACACCTTAATCTGATTAATACACAGGAACATTCTTTCAAAATAAAACCCTGAACAGACACTTTAATCTGATGACCTGACAGGAATGCGGGAGCGACTCAACACGTTCAAACATTCGTTGACTTGGCAGATCTGAACATGAAACATTCCTCAGTCAGAGCTGTGTTTATGAACAGGAAACGAGGCAAATGCTGCTTCACTCACAAATGTCGGGAGAACGAGCTCACCAGTGTAAAGCTCGTAGGTGGCCGTACCGACATTTCACAGACTGTGGAGAGATTAAAAACTTTCACTTATATACAGATCAACTTAATCACCTAAACCATTCAGTGGCCATAATAATCTTTTACCTGTAAGAGATATAAGCCAATTAGAGCTCAGATCAGGCTCAGAGAGGGCGGGGCTATGACACTCATGATCAGCTGATGTGAAGGATGAAGAATGCCTTAGAATGCTTAGATTCCATCAAACGTTGGATGGCTGTAAATTTCCTCCAACTCAACGAGGGGAAAACTGAAGTCCTCGTATGTGCTCCAGACAGATTTGTATCCCAGATAGTGAAAGCCCTTGGTCCTCTTCCTGTGCATGTTAAATCCTCTATCAGGAATTTAGTTGTCACTTTTGACTCGACTCTCACATTGGATGGGCATGTGAATTCTCTGGTCTGGTCTTGTTTTTATTATTTAAGAAATGTGGCTAAGTTAAGCCCTATTTTATTTTGCCCTGAACTGGAGATAGCTATACATGCATTTATTTCCTCACGCTTGGACTATTGTAACTCTTTGTTTATGTGTCTAAGCAAAGGTTCTCTGGATCATCTGCAGGTTGTGCAAAACGCTGCAGCTAGACTTTTGACAAGATCCTCCAAGTATTCACATGTGACACCATTGCTATTTCAGCTACACTGGCTTCCTGTTGAATTTAGAGTACATTTTAAGGTCCTGGTCTTGATATTTCAATGGTCAATGGTAACTTTATTGTCCCTAATGGGAAATTGATTTGCAGTATGTCCGTACAAACAAACAGACAACCAACGCATCACATACACTCACCAAAATAATATAAGCCTGATAAAACAACCTAGATTTTTCATCAAAAAAGTGCAATGGCAACAACACTTATGGTTTAGTGTTATTAACTATGATAATAGCACTAGGTACAAAAGACAATCTATATCTCTTTGTCTTCACTGCAGGCACTTTATAACGACGACCTCATGGAAGCAGTTGAAAATCATTAAAGAGAGGATGATCTGAACACAACAGGACAGAGGTCGCCTTCCTCAGCACCTGCCTGTTATAAAAGTCCACAACCTGGACCTGAGACCTCCCTGAAATCTGACCAGCCACTTTAACCAGGTTGTTAAGTCTGGTCTTATTATTCAAGGACATATTACCGTACCAAGCAATGATACAGAAAGTTAAAACAGATTCAATAAAACTTTTATAAAAAAAGAGTCATCATTTCAGATGAAACATTAAAACCTCTCAACCTCCTTAAAAAGTACAGTCTTTGTTTAACCTTTTTCACTGTAGCAGCAAGATGTGACTCAAAGGACAGAGTCTTATCAAGAACAACCCCCAAATACTTATAACTGTCCACCAGTTCAATGGTTCAGTTTAGAGCCTTGCATGGACTGGCACCAGCCTACATCTCCGATCTGCTACAGCCCTATATCCCTAGCAGGTCCCTGAGGTCATCTGATCAGGGCTTACTTGCTATAAAACAGACTAAGATGAGAACTAAGGGTGACAGAGCTTTTGCCACTGTGGCCCCGAGACTGTGGAACGCTCTCCCTCATACATTAAGATCTGTGGACTCGGTAGTTGTTTTTAAAAAACAACTCAAAACTCACCTTTTTAAGACTGTTTTTGGTTAAATTTCAGACTGTTTTATATTGTCTGTTTTACCCTTTTATTATTTATTATCCTATGTGCAGCACTTTGTGACTCTGTCTAGAAAGGTGCTATATAAATAAAATTATATTTATTTATTTATTTAATGCCATTTTTGTCTCATGTTAACCAGCTTACTACACCTTCATCACCTGCATATTTGTGCTGTGTGAATGAATAAGACTCAGTCTCCATGTGTCCCATGGTGTCCCATTTGATCACAGATCAAATTCAAGTTCTTGTTCAGGTTGAATGGGACGTGTAGTGGTCGGGAAATGAGGGTGGTTCAGGTGTACACATGTCTAAGTGGGCTGTAATGTGTAAAGGTTATTTTCCCTGCAGGTGTAGTACGCATGTTTTATGACTAAAATGTTTTTCTTTTTTGTAAATTTCAGCTTGTAACTCGTTTCCTGAATGTCAAATGGCTGTTCTGACCTGGTCTAAGACCTCAGGCAGAGAATGTGATGGGCTACACCTTAAACTCACAGAGGGCACCGTGGCAGCGATTGGGATCATCAGCAGAGAAAATCCTCTAACGGTGTTCAAGACCAGCCGCTGGGTTCGAGACGCTGCGACTCTCTGCAGAGAAAAGACCTGAAGAAGAAGCGCACAGGAAGCTTAGACTGATTACACCACTGATCAGCTAATTACATACTGCTGACAAACTGACCTCTACGATGAGCAGGTTGGTGAGTCCCAGACAGACAGGTAGGATCCAGGTGGAGTCTGGTATGGTGAGGTCAGGGAACCACAGAGCACCTCCTGCTGCCAGCGCCCCCTGCAGGTCTGCAGGAAAAACAGAGGTCCTGGATTGGGAGTGGTGTAGACTACATCCTGGACCAGGTAAAAGTCACGGTACTATGCATGACTCTTGAGCAGGTGCACCAATTTTTCGAAGCTTGCAAACATATAGGTAAATATATTATGCAGCCTGTTTCAGTTGTTTTTTTCTCTGTACCTTAAACATTTCTCTTTGTCTCTTATTCATGATATCAGCCTGTTTGTGTGCAGTTTGTCACGCAGTATGCCTGCTAGCTGAAGCTCCAGCTGCTGTACGTCGCAGGGAGGGAAAAGAATGAGCGCGTAAGAGAACTATCGCACAAGAGCACTTAACAAAAATACAGGAAAGTCAAAACTTTTCAGACATGAGGGGTGGCTCAAGACTTTTGCACAGTACTGTATCCTACCTCATAATTTTGGGCTGGGTTAGGTTAGTTTCATTTGGTCCAGGTTCTTACCAGACTGATCCAGGCTCAGATTTCGGAGGGCCAGAGACAGACTGATCCAGAGTGGCAGCTGAACCCAGACCAGCAGACTGGCTTTGAAGGGGTGACAGTTATCTCTGACGTAGAGCTGAGAGACGATCCGCCGCAGGTTCTTCTTGAACTGGAACCTGGCAGGAGGACAGACTGACTGGTTGCATGTTGTCTATTGGATGTTTTTTTTGTTTCTTTGAATGTATTTGTTTGTTGTTGTTTTAAGTCTGTTAGTTGTGTCTCACCGGCTCTCTCTCTCCGTCCAGCTTCTCTCTCTTGCTCTGACTGACACTTCATAGCGTAGTCTCTTGGCCAGCTCAGAGATTTCAGCCTGTAGTGCCTCCACCTGCACATCACCTGAAGGTTACTATGGTTAGATTCTGGGGGGTTGGTTAATAATAGTTAGTTTTGTGGGTTTTTCATTGCAGGAACTAAGGGGCTGCTTTAGATAAAGCTTACATCTTTGCTCTGACCAACTGGAACTTTTTTGGGACATCTCACGGGGAAAAAAAGCACCTTAAATAAACGGATGCTTCTGACTGGATAAACTCAGAGGCAGCTGCAGAGTACTCCTCCAAAACATGATGAGGTAAAGTAAAGTAACTTAAAGGCGGTTAAAAGCTGACGTGTCAGCTGAGATTCTCAGAGGCTTCCTTTTTCATTTCAGTTTAAAAGGACACGAGGAGGAGGACGAGGAGGACAGAATTCGTGGGAGAGAAGGGGGAGGGAAAAATGTCTGGATTCCTGAAATATTTCTTCTCTCTGAGGACAAACTACAGTCTGATCTAAGGTCAGATGTAGAGACGTGGGAGTGCTGGATTTTCTTTTAGAAGCACAAAGATGGATTAAAGGCGGCAAAAACATCATGAGACCCTCAAACTCTGACCTGAGATCATGTGACCAGCATTAAGTATGTTGGATGAGTCTGTGGACACAGACAGACCTTTCCCCTCTTACTGACCACTCAAAGTATTTTAAACCATCAAACATGTTTAAGTCTGCTTTCATGCAGTGAAAGAAAGGGTCTGCACTCTGCACTCATCCGCCTCACCTACAGCCAGAAACAGGATCACACAGGAAGAACGAGCTGAAGCAGCAACCTTGTCATTGTGAGGGGACTCTGGTAACTACTGCAATGACACTGCACAGATGACCTTCAACAGCTACAAGACGGTGGCTCTGACATCCCACCTGATGGAGACCCTGGAGCGGCTGGTCCTGGCTCAGCTTCGGTGCCTTGTGAGCTCATCACTGGACCCACTTCAGTTTGCCTACCAGCCTGGCATTGGAGCGGATGATGCCGTCATCCACCTCCTACATCACTCCCTCCCTCTCTCACTTGGAGACCGCTGGGAGCACTGTGAGAATCATGTTCTTTGATTTCTCCAGTGCCTTTAACACCATTCTGCCCACGGTCCTGAAGGACAAGCTGGAGAACTATGGAGTGGATCATCACCTCACCACATGATTCTGGACTACCTCACCGACGGACCAGAGTATGTGAGAACTCAGGGCTGTGTGTCGGACAGGGTCGTCTGCAGTACGGGGCCCCACAGGGAACGGTTCTAGCTCCGTTCCTCTTCACCATCTACACTGCAGACTTCTCCCACAGCTCCACCCAGTGCTTCCTGCAGAAGTTCTCTGATGACTCTGCAATAGTCTGCCTCATCACTGATGGGGACGACAGGGAGTACAGAGAACTGACCCAAGGCTTTGTGGACTGGTGCCAGCTGAACTACCTCCACATCAACACCAGTAAAACCAAGGAGCTGGTGGTAGTGTGGTGGGGCGTGGTCCGCGGTGCCGTGCAGGGAGGGCGGACGCACCTGCACGGCATCCTTAATCACGCCCGCCTAGTTTAAAAACACGGGGACTCAGGGGTTTGGGTGGGTTGTGGTGTGACGTGAATTAAATAGAGATGGCTCTGAACGTTGCTCCGTGGTCCCGCCGTGCCTTATTCACGCCACAGTGGTGCCGAAACCCAGGAGGCAGCACGGCGGGTCCATATCGGAGCCAGGGAATGGAGGAGCTGGCCCAGAGGGTGGCCGAAATGGCGGCTGCCCAGCGGGAGCAGGCGGCGGAGGTGCGTCGCCAGCAGGAAGAGCTGCAGGACCGGTCCGAGCGCCACCTGGAAAGGATTGGGGAGCTGGCGGCGCTGCTCTGGGCCTGGGCGCCACCCCCACAGGTGTGTCCCGAGGACAGTGAAGCGGTGGAGGAGCCGCGTGAGGCACCTCAGCAGCCGGAGGTGGCAGACAAGGCGCGCGGGGATCTGCGCCTGCCGGAGGAGGGGGAACAGCCAGGTGAAGGGCTGCTCCTGCCGGGAGCGGTGGATGAGCCGCTCCAACCGGAGGCGGCAGACGAGGCGCGCGAGGGTCTGCGCCGGCTGGAGGAAGAGGAGCCGCGCGAGGGGCTGCTCGAGCCGGAAGCAGCAGCAGCAGCGGCAGAGGAGGAGCTGCGCGAGGGGCTGCTCGAGCCGGGAGTGGCGGCGGAGGGAGCAGTAGTGACGGAGGAGTCGCGCTATGGGCTGCTCCAGCGGGCAGCGACGGCGGTGACGGAGGGGCCGCGCAAGGAACTGGAGGTCCCCGTGCCAGGGGAGCCTGCTCGAGTGGAACTGGCGAGCGAGGCGTGCGCCACGCTTGAGATCGCCGTGCTCACCAGACCGGCCTCACCACCACCAGAGGCCAGTACACGCCACACCTCTGCCCAGCCACCTGTGAGCTGGGGCTCACGCTTGTGCCGGCCGCGCCGGATGCACCTGCCACGCGTCCGACTTCCGAACGAGCTTGGCCTGCGCCGCTGGATTCGCGGGCGGCCACCTGAACTCGCACCTCCCCGTCGCTTGGCCGGGGCCTGGGGGCGCCAGCTGTCCGGGCTGATTCCCTCTCCCACTGGCGGTGGGGGAGTAGGTTTGGCCGGATGGCTCCCCGGCCTCAATCGGGCGATGGGGGTATGTGGTGGGGCGTGGTCCGCGGTGCCGTGCAGGGAGGGCGGACGCACCTGCACGGCATCCTTAATCACGCCCGCCTAGTTTAAAAACACGGGGACTCAGGGGTTTGGGTGGGTTGTGGTGTGACGTGAATTAAATAGAGATGGCTCTGAACGTTGCTCCGTGGTCCCGCCGTGCCTTATTCACGCCACAGGTAGACTTCCACAGGCACAAACATCCTCCACTGCAACCACTGAACTTCCAAGGTATGGACATTGAGGCTGTAGACAGCTACAGGTACTTTGGTGTTCATCTGAACAATAAACTGGACTGGACTCATAATTCAGACGCCCTCTACAGGAAAGGGCAGAGCAGGCTGTACCTGCTGCGGAGACTCAGGTCTTTTGGATTGGAGGGCCCACTCCTGAAGACTTTCTATGACTCTGTGGTGGCCTCAGCCATCTTTTACGGTGTGGTTTGCTGGGGTGGCAGCATCTCTGCTGGGGACAGGAAGAGACTGAACAGGCTGATCCGAAGGGCCAGCTCTGTTCTAGGATGCCCTCTGGACCCAGTGGAGGTGTTGAGTGACAGGAGAATGGTGGCTAAGCTGTCATCCCTGTTGGACAACATCTCCCACCCCATGCAGGAGACTTTGACAGCACTGAGCAGCTCCTTCAGTGGCTGCGGCACCCACGATGTGGGACGGAGAGATTTCACAGGTCTTTGCTCCCCACTGCTATCAGACTCCACAACAAAGACTTCAACTGATCAAACACACATCCACACATGTGCAATAAGACTAAGTGCAATACTCTTTTTCCAACAAAGTTGTATTTTTACTCAGTTGTATAAAGCATTTGTATTCTATTTTTATCCTATTGTATATAGTATTTTATTCTATTCTGTACAGTTGTGTACAGTACCTTATTCTTATTGTGTTCCAGTGTTCTCCAGTTTTTGCTATGTAACTTTGCACTGTCCACTTTCTGCTGTGACAAAACAAGTTTCCCACATGTGGGACTAATAAAGGTTATCTTATCTTATATGTGAAGCCCTGCGTCACTGACCTTAGAGATGACAACCAGCTGGTAGGCAGCGAGCGGCAGAGTGACGAGCGTCCTCACTGACAGCGTCGCTACGCATATGCTAAACCACCACGGCAACCCGCTCGCCTCCTGTACGCTCACCAGGAGCTGTTCACACAGGTGAACTGGGGTCGAGTCCGCCAGACTGCTGTACCACCCACCTGCAGCATCGCTGCTGCCACCTGACAGGGCCCGCACACCTGACACGTGTGCCCCCCCTCCTGATCTATGGAGGTAGTTGCCAGGAGAGGTGATGACAGGTGGAAGTGACTTCCTGTAGATCACAGCTGAGCAGAATCCTCGTATGGGAAGGCTGAAGATCCTCGACGAGCCCCCCACACTTAACATGGTGACCCTCACAGGCCTGAAAGGATGACACAGAAAGGATGGCCGTAAAATATCATATGACTGCAACAGGAACCAGGATGGAGTGAAATATGAAGTCCATGTGTAGGAGACCACGCTGAAGGGAAGGATGAGACTCCTCTTCATCTTCCATCATGAGCAGATTATTTACAGGTTATTACAATTGGTGAAGCAACTGTGAGCTCAAGGTTTTTCAGTGATCGATTTATCGATGAGAAACCTTCCTCAGAGATCAGAAACATTTCAGGACTTCACCTGTTTGCCAACAAACAAATGTGAGTGTGATCGGTGTTCCAGGTGAGCTCTCTCCGTGTTGCAGATGTTGCGTCGTTTTCACTGGATGTCGTCTCTGTCTCTGGGTCATGAGGTTTGACAAGACAAAAATGGGCTCCATCTCCAGCTCGTTCAAATGGATACCCATATCAATATTCTCATCAGACCACAATTCAATTCTTTGAATTTTATTTTTTTTAAAAATCAAAAAGTCTTCCGCCTAGTCTCACACCTCTGTCCTTCTGTAACTTAAATAACAAGCCAACATTTTCCTCATGACGCTACAGACAAAGCCTCAAGTTTACCTGCAAACATCCTGTTCACCTGTCAGCTGTTTAACACCTGCTGATCACGGAGAGTGGAATATGTAAATGGATCACACCAGTTAAACAAAAACTTGTGTTTTACTGTCACAGTCTGTGTGGAGAAGAAGAGAAAACCGCCTGTTTGTGTTTATTAAGCTTCATGTCAGGAGGAAGTTCAGCTCAGCTGTTCCTCAGGTAGCTGTGAAGATCAGCTGCTATTATTTGGCACAGGGGAAAGTGGGGTGATTTGGTTTTTGATTGTTGCGTATGAACAGTTATAGAAAAGTCTGAAAACATTTCACAGATGTGTTAAAGATTTGGTAAGCTAGACTGTGAGTCGATACTCAAAACTGTTGGATGATGCCTTTTTTCAAAATGGTGTTGTTGGGGTAATTTGTGCCAAGGGGCCACACTTATGAATATTTTAAACATATTATTTTATTGTAACTGTAGATTGTATTTTTATAGTTTTCCACTGTGACATTCTTAATTTCAGACCAAAAACATAAACAGACCCTCATGCCACAGAGTTATAATAGAGAGAGTTTACTGAGTGAACGAGGTGGAGAAGGGAAGTCCATTCGTCAGGTGGCGAGGAAGATGAACATCCAGGATGACATTAAAATGATACATGGAAAAGAAGAAGATGGATGGTGTAAAAGTGGCTATGTAAAGCTAGCTAATATATAATATAACGTAATATAACGTTTGTGCTTTTGTTTTAGTAACTTCCTGTGTGACCAGACGTGAATGTTGCAAACGGAAACTAGCTTGATGTAACAAAAGACGCAAGAAAACTGCAAACTACTGATAATGGAGAAAAGGGAGAGAAAAACAATAGTATAAAAATGAATGGCTCTAGCTACTGTCGACAGGGGAATAAGCTCTTACGTTGGTTCGTTGTCTGATACACGGCAAGGAATAATAAAAGTCATTCAACAACCATCAGTTCTGGCCTTCTCAGTTCGGCTGGATGCTACAGATGGAAATGCCATCAAGTCTTTGACAAAACATCTAAAAGGCACTAGCAGCCTTTATATGTTCATTTCTTTGTGAATACTCAAAAGCCAGTTCATGCACAAAAAAATTGGATTTTGATCCAGCTGGCAGGGATATCACATGCAAAAGCAGGTTTGGTTAAGTGTGCATTTATTAAGAAAAAGTAATAGAGAATATTCATAATTATTTCCCATAGAGAAAATGTGCATAAAAACATTATCCACATCACAAAAACTTGGTGGTAGAGCCAGAAGGGAGCAGTGAGTAGCATCAACAGCTGGGATGTTATGGAGTAGGCCAGATTTGTGAAGACAACTGCAGTTAATTTCGTCTTCATTTGAATTTCATTTTGTTCTGAACATGTCAGAACATTTTTACTGCTCAACATCCTGAAATATGTGTACATGTTTTAGTTGGACATTACGGTCGCTTTAAAGTCACTTTAAGTAAAAACTGGCACAACTCACCCCACTCTCCCCTACATTAATTAAAGACATCTCATGCGTTCTCCTGTTAACAGCTCGATATTGCATCTTTTTTTTTTAAATGAACTTTATTTAGAACAATAACAATGACAATCTCAGAGAGACAAGCGACATATTGAATCATTCAGAACAGAATCACACCTCCTTTTTCTTTTCTTCGATATTGCAATCTTTAACATGACCGTACAGCGGAAACGTACCTGTGTGACGTCAGCCGTTTGGTGCTCTGTGCTCGAGGTCAGAGGCTGAATAAATCATTAAATCCCCGATTTTATTTGCTTATATCTGTTCTATCACCTTGGCGCCTCCAACCACACGCTACGCTGTGTCCCACGTTTATGACGTTGCACTGTTTACCACTTTGTGTCGGGTGAATGTGACGTCACTATGGGATGTAAAAAAACAAAAAACAACCCCCCCCCCCTTCACCGCACCGCTGATGTTTCAGATAAAAAATCTCAGATTATCTAAACACGAACCAGCTTTATCGCTCCAATCAAAATATATAAAGCCCGCTGAATATGTATCAAAAACCGTCATTTTTCCCGCCGGACGTTTCTTTTAATGTGAAAGAGCAGAGCGGAAGCGTGGCATCAGCGAATGTAGTTCTGCTTTCGATTCCTGTGTTTGACTACTGCAGTCATGGCGGAGTACAGCCAGACTGGCCTTCTGGTGGCCCTGCTTCTCTTCACGGCGCTCACCCTCCGGGACATTTATGTCGGAAGGTCGAGCTCGCAGAGTGGGCAACCCGACAACCCGGCCGTCTTCCCGGACACGGAACCGGGAAAGCCCGCTAAGGCGGCGATCTACAGCGGCCCCGTACTGCGGTTCCAGTACTGGTGAGTTAACACAGAGGCTAGCAGTGAGCATCCGTGAGAATGACCGAGGTGAAGAGAAAATAAAGACAGGGTGGGTGAAAATCTAAACACAAACCATCGACAATACGAGTTAAGTTAGCGTGATCTACGGCGCCAGCGCTAACTAGCGGTGAATACTTGTCATTTACGAGCTTCGGGTAACCCAACTTTGCTCATTTGGTCGGTTGGAATTTGGAGACTACCCGGATTTTGTTGGCTGATCAAGTTCGAGTTGCTTCGCTTCTGACCATCTAATTGGACATCTTAAGGCAGGTGTTCTTGTCTTCAACGTCCGTCTTTCGGGAAAATAAAAAAAATACACCTGATAATAGAGCTGGGCGATATGAGATTTTTTCATATCATGATATGTTTTTTTCATTTCAGGCGATAACGATATCTATCACGATATAAGCCAAATAACTATATTTGTAAGATTTAAATGTGCCGTTGCTCACAAGTAAAATGTGAAATAATCAGCAGCTTGTTTTTATTTAAATATTTATTTCCCATAATAAGTTCAACAGGGTAGATGTACTTAAGGAACATGAGACTTTTTCAGATAAATAAAGGCAAATATTGCAAACTACACAAAAGGCAGCCGCTAAAGCGTTTACGTTTCAAAATAGAACAAACGAAACAGACTACTAAATTGTCAATTCCACTTAGAAACAAAATATTAATTCTAAAAATAAATCTTAGTTTGTTTTACAGAAGAACAGACAAAACTGACTAACTTTTGTCAATATCAAATAAACTGAGAACTAAAAGGAAATTCTCAATCTCTCCTTGTTGTATAGCTGAGCTTTTCAAACAGTTTTAACAGTTACTTTAGTCTGACAAAAGCCGAATGACGAATTAGCGCTTCCAGTCAGAGACTGAGGCTACGTCCACACGTACACGGGTATTTTTGAAAACAGATTTTCCGTTTTCGTTTTAAAAAATAATCCCGTCCACACATAAAGGCAGAAATGAAGGAAAACGCTGCTATGAACATGCCAAAGCAGCAGGTGGCGCTAGATTCCTAACCGTGCAGAAATGTTGGCCAATCAGAAGTCTAGAAGCCTCGGTGGGAAAAAGTAAACAAAGCTGGGGCATAGAAGCAGAACCGAGTCGTATGTGTGGACGGACAGTAACTGTGTGTATATGTAAGCATTTAAACACTGCAGAGAGTAGAATTAACAGTAACAGTATTGTAGAAATTCATTTCACCGAAACAATAACGTGGCGCACAGTGTGACGCATGCACCAGTTTATTGTATTTCCAGACTTGCTTTCGGCACAATTTACAGACTTGAAATAGCCGAAATACCTTCACACTACGGAACTTCTATGGCTCTTCCGTTCGACAATCTCTCCGGCATTGGAACCATCATCTGTTTTCTCTTCGGTCACGCTCGGTTGATTTTTCTAGTCGGCACACTCATTTCCTCCATTATGCGCTGGCTCCATTACCCGCTGGCTGCTTCCCAAACAAACACACGTGCGGCTTGGCACTTGTGCTGTACGTAACAAGTCACGCGACGTGATGCTGCGGCTGTGATTGGTTCGGCTCTGCGCTACTTAATTTGGATTGGCTGACCTTTTTTTTTTTTTTTAAGAGGACAAGAGCGGCGAGGTCTATCGTGATAGCTTAATTTCTCTATCGAGTAAAAGTTATATCGCGATACATATCGTTATCGTTCTATCGCCCAGCTCTACCTAATAATTGATTGGCTAATGTTATTGTGTGTGACAGTGTGTAAGTGTGACAGATTATAATCACCTAACAGATGTGCTTCTTTCAGTATCTCCTGAGGTTACAGTAAAGTCTTCCAGGATTACTCTCAGGCCATCAGTGAGGTGTACCCGGACATCCGCATCCAAGGCGAGAACTACCCTCCCACTGCCTTCAGCAGGTGAGGTGCTCCGTCTGTAAACTCTGTCCCCAGCCTCTACAGCTGTATCTAACCTGCCTCCTCCCGTCAGGTGTGCAGCTCAGCTGATCTCGTATCTGAAGCTGCTCTCCATTTTGGTTATCGTCAGTGGTCAGAACCCCTTCTCGCTTCTCCACCTCCAGACGCCACCTGCCTGGACCTGGAGTCAGAACAACAAGGTACCAGCACTTAGCAGATAGCACATGTGCATAGCTCCGTGATTGGCTGTTTGTTAGTGGTTCTTGATTGGTGCAGCCTGAGCCGCTGTTCAATACTGATAATGTTTAATCACCAACTGATGACACATACAGGCAAACTCCACCCACACTGTTGTTTCAGGTGGGACTTACTAATGACAGTAAATCTACCATTCCATCAACATGCTGGTCCACTGTTTCCATGTCACGCTTTGCCTCTCCAAAATGTGAAATGTACACGCTTTCAGAAGTTGCAGTAATCTGTAGTACCAGCAGAAGGAGACGTTTTATTTCAAGCCAACATGAATATAATCACAGCAACGTGTTTATACAGACATTTACATGGAAATACATATTAGCATAGTATAATGGATTTTGCTGATTAAGGACCCTGGAATTAACTTAATATGTTTTTTGCTCTCTACTGACTTGACTTTAAATACATTAGCTCCCCCTGCTGGTAATCCAATTTTTACATGGGTGTGTAAATGGACACAGTGGACCAGCGTGCCTATTACACATTTTGCCGTGACATCAGAGCTACTGGAACATGCCCACCTGCTGTGGAAAAAAACATTACTGGAGTCCTTTGCTCTCCAGTCATCCTTCAAACATCTGCAAGTATAACTTATCCAAAGAGCCAGATAGTCGCTGTGCTATCTGATGCACTAATCAGTGCTGGTTATGGATCCAACAGGTGAGCTCAAGTCTCTTAACTCTGAAGCCCTTTTTCCATTAGTGCCTGCTCAAATCAACTCTGCACGGTTCATCACTGTTTGCTGGGTTTTGCATCAGGTCACAGTACCTGGTACTTTTTTTTTTTTTTTGTTACTGCTTTCCCAGGATTCCAATCGATCCGGGCAGGTACTAAAATGTGACATCGTCTGACTGCATGCCACTGATTGGCTGGTCAGTAGTATCGCTCGATGAGTCTGAGAGTGTGTCACTCACGAAAATCTAAACCACCATATATTTTTTTTTAAATTAGAATTAGAATTCAACTTTATTGTCATTGCACATGCACAGGTACAGGGCAACGAAATGCAGTTTGCATCCATCCAGAAGTGCTTTAGCCATGATATAGATATATTACAATATATATTAGCAATAATATAGATATGTAAGTATATTACAGAAATGGGTCTATTATGGTATGTTATAATGTACACGGTATGAAGTATGTTATGAATATTCTATAACTATGTACAGGCTGTAGTGAGTACAAGCTATGTACAGGCTATGAACAGGATATAAATATGAAATAAAAAAACTATACAGAAATCTGAGATATACAGTTATACAGAAATGTGAACTACGCAAGTTGTAGGATTAAAAATTATCGTATGTACAGAATGATTATTTACACAGAATTATACAGTAGTGCAGTTAAGATAAGTGAGATATGTGGATAATTTCTACAGAGGCTATATAAAGTGCTAGTGGTTGTGAGTGGTGATTCAGTCCATGTTGTTATTATTGTGTGTTTGAGGGTACAGTTGTCCATTGTGTGTGTGTGTATGTTCAGTCCATGAGTTTAACGTGGGTCAGATGTCAGGAGGCAGAGTTCAGGAGTCTGACAGCTGTGGGGAAGAAGCTGTTCCAGTACCTGGTGGTCTTAGTCCGGAGGCTCCTGTAGCGCCTCCCAGAGGGCAGGAGGGTGAAGAGTCCATGTGATGGGTGACTGGGGTCTTTGATGATTTTCCCAGCCCTTTTCAGACACCGCTTCCTGTAGATGTCCTTTATGGCAGGAAGTGGTGCTCCGGCGATGCGCTGGGCAGTTTTCACGACCCTCTGCAACGCCTTCCGGTCCAAGGCAGAGCAGTTCCCGTACCAGACTGTTATACAGTTGGTCAGGATGCTCTCGATGGTGCAACGATAGAAGTTCACCAGGATGTCTGAGGACAGGTGGTTCTTCCTCAGAGTCCTCAAGAAGAAGAGGCGCTGGTGAGCCTTCTTGACCAGCTTGGAGCAGTTGGTCGTCCAGATGAGATCCTCGGAGATGTGGACTCCCAGGAACTTGAAGCTGCTCACACGCTTCACAGCTGTCCCCTTAATGTGGATGGGTGGATGTGGGTCAGCATTCCTCCTGTAGTCCACGATGAGCTCCTTAGTCTTCTCGGTGTTAAGCAGCAGGTTGTTTCTGTCGCACCACTCAGCCAGACGATCCACCTCCTCCCTGTAGGCGGCCTCATCCTTGTCACTGATGAGGCCAATCACCGTGGTGTCATCTGCAAACTTAATGATGGTGTTGGAACCATCAGCAGGTCTGCAGTCGTGGGTGAAGAGGGAGTAAAGGAAAGGGCTCATCATACCGGTGTTCATTGTGATTGTAGATGAGCAGCGGTTATCCAGCCGGACATGTTGGGGGCGGTTGGTCAGGAAGTCCAGTAACCATTTGCAGATGAGGGAACTGATGCCCAGGTCTGTCAGTTTCCTGATGAGTTGTGAGGGGTGGATTGTATTGAATGCTGAACTGAAGTCTATAAACAGCATTCTGGCGTATGTGTTGTTGTTGTCCAGGTGTGAGAGGACAGAGTGCAGTGCGATGGAGACTGCATCCTCTGTGCTCCTGTTCTGGCGCTATGCGAATTGGTGGGGGTCCAGGGTGGGGGGGAGACAGGATTTGAAGTGTGCTAGGACCAGCTGCTCTAAGCACTTAGTGATGATGGGGTTGAGTGCTACTGGGCGGTAGTCATTGAGGCAAGATGGGTTGGAGTTTTTGGGTATCGGGACGATGGAGGTGGATTTGAAGCAGGCCGGTACCACAGCGTGGGCCAAGGACAGGTTGAATATGTCTGTGAGCACTCCTGCAAGCTCCCCAGAACACGCTCTGAGAACACGCCCGGGGATGCCATCAGGACCTGCAGCCTTGTGGACATTGATCCTGCTCAGCACCGCTCCTACATCGGTGGGGGAGAGAGTCAGTCTGGCGTCATGTCTGTTTTGGTTGTGGTTGTGGGGTTCCCTCGCTCAAAACGAGCATAAGTTGTTGAGCTCGTTGAGGAAGGAGACATCAGAGGATGCGGGGGAATGATGAAAATGGCTACAAAAACAACGCTGTGGTTCCTGAGTCTAATGAAAAGGCACAGACTGAGCAGCAGTTATATCATTGCTTCAACGCCCACCTTTGTTGTAGTGTTCGTGTTTCACACTAGTTACGTTGCGGGAAACTCGGACGCGTTGCTCTGACCACACACAGGCGGTAATGGAAAACCAGTCGCTCCGAGTCGTGGCAAGTTGATCCCAGTAGGTAGTAATGGAAAAGGAGCTTGACAGGCCAAATCTCACCAATCCCTGTTTCTCCAGGCTGTCAGTGCAGTTCATTTAAACTGAGGAATGATTTAAATGACCTTGGAAAAACACTCATGAATAGACTGATGACTGAGGTTATGGTGTGATCAGAGCGCTAGCTTGTAGAATCGTCTGCCTATCCTGCTGCTGTTACCATGGTAATGGGTGCTGTTTACTGATTACCATGGTAACGGACACTGTGCTTCTGTTGCAGATCTTCTCCTGCCTCATGGCCTTCTTCCTCTGTAACATGATGGAGACTCACTTCCTGTCCACTGGAGCCTTTGAGGTCACACTAAATGGTGAGTTCTGATTGGACCAGACCTTTGTGTTAACATCATGCTTGTGACACAGTTTCAGTACTACAACTCAAATTACTGTAATAGTTCACGCTTGTTTGTTTATTTGTTTATTTATAAGGAACCCCATTAGCTTCCACAACAGTGGTTGCTAGTCTTCCTGGACGCTTGTCTGCACTAAAGTCAAAGTATTCAGAGTAATAAACTGTCAGTCATCAGAAACAGAACAGCACTTCTTACTCTAACCAATTACATCACTGCTGACCTCACATCCTGCTGTAATGCTGCCTGATCTGTACCAGAAACCCAGTTTGTTATTTACTTATATGAAAGTGCTCATACTTCCTGTCACTCTGACAGCAAGCTCTGCGTACATGTCTTAGACATGATCTCTCACTCTTTTCTTTGTGTGAGTTATTAAAGAGAACATGTATGTATTCAGTCTAATTTCTATCCCGGAGCTCTGCTCAAACAAACTGTATGTGAAGCTTGATTTAAAAACAAAAAACATTCACAGATAGGGCTGTTCAATATAACGATATATATCGGATGACGATATAAAAACATCTATCGTTTCCTATCACGCTATCATTTGTTTCGTGGTGTCGCAAAATAAACTGTTTACGGCAATATTTTTTCATTATTTTGATGGTCACTGTAGTGACTATATTAATTTCTTAAAGCTCTCTCTTTCTCTTATATTTAATATAACCACACTATGGACGGACAAGCGCCTGTTTTTTACGTGCTGTCGTTAGCAGCAATGACGGTAAAACCATTGCGTGGCTCCGCTGTATGCAGAGTGTTTACGGATGAGAAGCAAAAAGAGCCGTCAGGTGCTAAAAAATAAACTTTAGACTCAAACGTTAGAACAAGCTTTTCCCCGCAGCATGCCGTGTAATAAACACTCACAAAGAGAAGGACGGCCTTTACAATCTATGTCTAAAAATGTATAGTTTCATGCATGAGTTAAAACACTGGATTCCAGGTAAAGGACATCCAGCTCGAAACACTTCACGCAAGTCGAGCTGCCCAAGAGTCACAGAATTTACAGAAAATGTTAAATTTTTTATATCGTGGTCGGGACGATAAATGTCTTATATCGGAATATGAGATTTTGGTCATATCGCACAGCCCTACAGAGTGATGTCACTTGTTTCATTGGTTGCTGCTGCTAACAGACCTAAATTAGTTTAGGTTAGCTAACGAGTGACAGAAGTGATAAGTGATAACTGAGTGGAAACCATTAGGGCTAAAAGCAAAAATGAGGCTAAGTGTTCCAGATGCTGCACCACCTTCTACTGAGGTACTCTCCAGAGCATCCTAAGCAGCTGCATCACTGTCTGGTGTGGTAACTGCACCGTATCGGATCTTAACACCCTACAGCGGATAGTGAGAACAGCTGAGAAGATCATTGGAGCCTCTCTTTCCTCCATCGCGGACACTTTTTGCATCCACAAAGCCACAAGAATTGTAGAGGACCCCACACACCTAATTACACAGCAGTTTGCCAACAGTAGTTGTAAACCAACACAGGGAAATAAGGTTTCCTGAAAGTATATCATTTCTTCCTTGGAGGCTTCTGTTTTTGGTCCGTCATACACATCAATCTACACTGCTCAAAAAAATAAAGGGAACACAACTAAACAACACAATGTAACTCCAAGACCAATCACACTTCTGTGAAATCAAACTGTCCACATAGGAACCAACACTGATTGACGCAATCAATATAGTTTTATTCCACTTTAAATCTGAAAAACAATGTTACAAAGCCTGGAGGTAAATATGGTGTAGGACACTCTATGCCCCCCTTTAGACTCAGCCCTGTAGGGATCACTGGGACGGAGAGTGGGCTGGCTGCCGTCAGCCTTCAGCAAGCTCTATAAATTAAACATTATATCAGACTCAGTTAACAATTCATCTGCATATTTTGATGTAGCCTTACTTCTGCAGCTTTACTGCAGATTTTTCTGTAAACTAAACGGCGATGGGTGGAGCAGCTACAGAGTTTGCTTTTCTCCGTTGGTCAGCTGTTTCCAGGTTTTAATGGTGACTTCAGGAACAGCGCTGCTGTTTCGGAGGCTGTGCTTTCTTTCTTCCCACCTAAACTCACTGTGTCGGTAACGCCTCTGCCTCTTTGCTCTTCACGTTGTATAAACAGACTCCGCCTCCACGTTAAACTGTGCCAGCGTCATCATCGGTGCTGCTGTTATCAGTGTTTTAGGTTTAACACAGTTTATTATTCACACACTTCTGTTGTAGTCTGTAGTCAAAGTTTATTGGTCACATATCATGCACTGTGTGACATACGGCGAAATGCTTATCGCTGTGCAATTCCCGCCCATTAAAATATTTGAATAAACTCAAGAATCAAAATGATGGTGTGCAGATTAATGTATTTATTTTGTTATTAATTGTGTGTACAATGACGTGATATGAGAGAAACCAGATCAGAAGTACGTTGTTGTTGTTATTAAAGTGCCGTCCGTTAAATGAAGAATCGAGGATTTTTTTTAAAAATAATAAAGTTATAATCGGAGTTACTCAATGAATCGTGCCGCCCGCCTCTTTAAAACTGTGGATGACGATGAGCTCAGAACACAAGAGGAAGTAAGAGGTGCGGCCTGCCTCTGGATGTTGTAGTTTCATCATACGAGTCTGAGTTACCTTCTCCTAAACAGGAGGTGAGAGGTCATTTTTGAACTGTACAAACACACCCAGGTTTCCTTGTGGAGATCAGGTAGGGACATTCCTCTGACCTCATTTCCTGGTGTAACGCTTTCTGTCGTCCCCTCAGATGTGCCCCTGTGGTCGAAGCTTCAGTCTGGTTACGTCCCGAACATCCAGGAAATGTTTCAGATCCTCGACAACCACATAAAGATGAACCAGGTGGATCACATGACCTTCACCTCCACTTAGAGCTGCAGGTGAATGCACATCAAGTTAACTACACACAGTGACGAGACTCAAAGGAAGTTTGTGTGAACTCGGCAGGTGCGATCAGAGTATCAGCTTCACCTATCTGTTAGATTTTCAGTGGTTCAATCCCAGGCTGCCTCCTGGCTGCATGCCAAATATCCTTGGGCAAGATACTAACCCCGTGTTTGCCTACTGGTGGTGGTCAGAGGGCCCGGTGGCGCCAGTGTCCGGCAGCCTCGCCTCTGTCAGTGCGCCCCAGGGCAGCTGTGGCTACAATGTAGCTTGCCATCACCAGTGTGTGAATGTGTGTGTGTGAATGGGTGAATGACTGAATGTAGTGTAAAGCGCTTTGGGGTCCTTAAGGACTAGAAAAGCGCTATACAAATGCAGGCCATTTACCATTTACCATTTCCTTGTACTGATGCACGGAGAAACGCCTGACAGGTACAGACTCACCTGTGACTCCAAAGACTGAATTTAGTCAATTTAAGAGGAACAAAAATTCGGTCCAGTCAGTCCAGAGATGGGTGTGACACCGAGACAGGTGAGGCAGAGGCGGGGCCAGAGTTTGATTTACAGACAGATGCATTTCTTTAAGTGCTTCAGGGAGTATGTTTTGTGAGATGGTCTCAGCTGTGCTGTATTCAGGTGTGTCTCTCTCTCATTACCTGTTCTGTGTCCAGGTGCTCCGGCTTGCTAGGCGTTCTCCTGATGGCGTTCATGAAGGCCAGGCCTTAAAACAGATTCTGAAGGGCCCGGCTGGATGTTCCTCGCCATGAACTGAGCACTCCCTCTGCACCGGCTCACCTTCAGCACTACAATACCAGAAAGCACTGCTGGCAGCCTTGTGCTAATTAGTGTGTAGACAGGAAGTAGATGGCTGTTTATGTGAAGCTTTTATTGTGAAAATAATAAAATGTTCAGGTCTGTTTCCTGCCTGTTTGTGGTTTTGCAGGTAAATGCACATGTGCATGCAGATCGAGCCTTTTATTCACAGCATGTTTACAGTGTGGCTCATTTATGACCAGAGAAGCAGCCATGACATCACAGAATTCATAGCAACGCACTTTGACTCCAGGGCTGTGTCCCAATTCAGGGTCTGCACGCTTGAAGTACACATTTTAAGTGCGATTACGTCACTGCCACGCGACGACGGCTGTCCCAATCCGAAGTGTACTTCAAATGCATACTCCAAATGCGCCGTCGTTTTCCCCAAATATCAAGCGTGGTCTGGTGCACGCTTCGTGGTCCCATATATCCCACAATTCATAGCGCGGCGGTGGGTGTGGATAATTTTGCCGCAAAATACGGCAGAAGGGAGCGGCCAAAGAGTGAACTGTCAGAGTACTGAATATGATGTCACTTATTTATGTGCGAATGTTTAATAATGAAGAACATTAAAACATTGCTGTTGGCCACATGTCGGCAAAGTTGTGTGACATTAGTGATGTTTGTACTTTCAGCGTTAACTTAGTTTTAAAGCATATATATATATATATATCTCATAATAATCTCATAATAATCTGACAATACTATAATATTGGCCATATTATATTTACATTACCACAGTGGGATGATTTTAGTCTCATGAACAACTAATTGTTATTTACTGACTAATCTTGAAATGACTGACTGAGTACAGAAATGAAGCCCAACAATCATGTTTTACAGTCCTGTGGTCTCAGCCTCAGATACTCAAAGTGATGTCATGACGAAAATGCATGACTAACAAAACATTTGTTTCTCCTTCATTTCTGTCAAACAAAGCTGTATGTAACGTTACTCGCGGTTAGTATCATGGTTGCTAGGCAACCTGAACAGCGCGACGAAGGCTAGACCGTCCTATTTCACAAGCCTCTCACTTCTGCACTTCTCGTACTTATAGTACGCACCGTACGTAGTACGCGTAGTGCGCGTACTTCAAGCGTGCAGACCCTGAATTCGGACACAGCCCAGGAAAAGAAACCTTGAAGATGGCTGACAAACTCAGGTGATAGATAGGTATGACTGACACAACTGATTCCTGTCAGGAGCTCGTCAGAGGCTTGCTGTGATCAGGCAGGATTCACATGGCTTCATTTTTACTTCAGTCACAGAAAGTCTGGGAGGGGGTAGGAACTCCAGACCTCGAGGGGCTGCAGGTTTTAGATCTTGGTACACCCGAATCAAATGATTAGTTCATTAACAGGCCTCTGGAGAACTTCAAGACATGTTGAGGAGGTCATTTAGTCATTTAAATCAGCGGACACGTCTAAAACCTGCAGGACGTTGAGGCCTGGAGTTCCCCACCCCTGCTCTAGATTGTGTCTGCAGCAGGAACGTAGCAGAATGATTTGGGGTTTTTTTCATTTTACAGTTTTTATGTCTAATGAGGACAGTTTCACCTGTTCACCTGCTGGAACATGCCGACATCAGTGAGGTGAAGTGAGTTTAGTTTGTGGATGGGATTATGATTCGTCTCATGGACGCTGTTTCCATCACAGTGTTACTGAGTCCACAGAGCAACAAACTCCACAAATGCTCTTTTTTTTGTCACCTGTTTTATCAGATGACATTAAAAGTGGTGAAATGAGGCAATTTCTGCACTGAATCCAAAGAGGCTACAAAGGTGGAGCGGGCATGTGGTGATGATGTGAGCTGATCATCACTTCCTGTTTGGAGACATGAATCATCTGAAATGTGAAGGTTCATCTCCAGGCTCTTTGTGAAGGGTCTGGATTTTCCTACATCTGAGTTTCAATGGTTCAGGTAGACTGAGCGGGTCGGGCTTGACACAGTGGAAAGGTTCCATGTGTCTCTGAGTTTTAGTATCTTCATCAGTAACTACAAACAAAATAAATACAGTCATGTTTAAAATAAAACAAGTTCAATGTCCCAGGTCAGGTTCTCCTTTCAGGTGTTACTAATCCAATCCAATGTAAGTTTGACGTGAATATAGTTTGATTTCAGCGACTGACTGAGTTATTTAAACAGTTTCATTTGAATGTCCTGTGTTTTTATAGCCTTTTTCCCTGCAGTAACCACACAGTAACTGTACTTTTACTGCAGTACTTTGAAGTACATGTCAGGTAGTTCAGTCTGAGTACATAAAATAAACTGTAAACAAAACCATAAAGATATATATATATATATATATATATAAAAAAAGGTCTTCCCTTCAATCAGTGGACGCTGCGATGCACGTGGTGAGGCAGCAGGGGGCGCCAATGAGCCGGTGTTTTTGAACACTTCCGGTACAAAAGAAGCGGCTGTGAGACGGACAGTAGCTAACGTTAGCCTCTGCAGTACGTTTATTCGACTTAATTATTTTTTTTTATACTCTACTAAAATGTTTGAGGCCGGAAATCTGTCGCTGACACACACGCGAGCTTCACGCTAACGGTAGGAACCACAGTGACGAAGAGAGAGGTGCAAACGGCTAAAAGTAAACTGCTAAGAGGAGCAGTGACGGTGACAGCGGAAGCTAACAGTTTATTGCTAACAGTAAGTAAAGTTTAAGCTCAACTGCACACATGCCACGTTTAAAGTATCTGTGTGTCTGAATCTACTGTTTAAATCTTGAAGGCCGTGTTTCTAATTCTTGTAAAGGTAAAACTCCATCATCATCATCATCATCAGTGACAGCAGGGTCACTGGGTCACCAGAAGCGTTTCTTTCGGCTCCTGGTGACCTTAGTGTGATCCCCCTGCAGCTCCACGAGTTTAGCTGGTCCTGGTTTTATGTATCAGGCTCAGATTAGGAACTCTTGACTTTCTGAACAGAGACGAAGCAGCTTCTGGTACGGAGAAAAGGTGCGAGTTTCAAAGGTCCCTCCTGTTTCCTTTTCCTAACCTCTTTTACTTGCCCACGGTGGAAGGATCATTGAGGTAAAGGAAAGGTGGGTAGGAGACGTACGCTGAGGAAAGGAACGGCCTCACACGTTTCTTTTAACAGCGTGACACTGCAGAACATGAACTACAGATTGATTTTCTTTCATCCAGATCTCTTATCTAAATTCCATCGCTGTTTTTAGAGAAAAAAAATGAGTAAAACCTGAGTTTGTGCTGGGTTATTTTGGTTAGCAGCCTTCACGCTCCCTCCTTGGGAGTCACTAATTCAGCTGCTTCTGCTACCTCAGAGTAAATCTGTCCCATTGCATATAATATCCAGATGCGGCTGTCGCAGCACCTTTTGAGGAGGAATTCTGCAACTGCATTAAATTTCCTCCACCACTGATCCCAGCTGACCTGAAGTAAACACAAACCCTGCAGTACCACAACAAAGGACTTCACTAATGAACACTGATCATACAGAACCTAGAACCTTGAGCACACTTTGTTCATATAGATCAGGGGTAGGCAACGCCAGGCCTCGAGTGCTGGTGTCCTACAGGTTTTAGATCTCACCCTGGGTCAACACACCTGAATCAAATGATTAGCTCATTACCAGACCCCTGGGGAACTTCAAGACATGTTGAGGAGGTAATTTAGCCATTTGAATCAGCTGTGTTTGATCAAGGACACATCTAAAACCTGCAGGACACCGGCACTCGAGGCCTGAAGTTGCCTACCCCTGATATAGATCATAATTTTAGCTGGTACAGCGTTCTTTGTGCAACAGTACCTCAACAGGAAGTAGTTTTTATTCCAGCAGTGTGATTCTCAGCTGTGAGTTTAACCGCTGCTGTTCAAAACTATAAATCTATCAGCGGTGTATGGATGAAATGGAAAATGCAGTCAGAAGGAACATTTACATGATCCACTTTGGTCATGCGTGGTCAGATGTTTTTTGTTTTGTTTTGTTTTTTTTTTTTCCCCTCCCCTTTCATAAAGGATGCTCCAGTGTCTCTTATGCTAAAGGAAGAAAGATACCTGTTCCCCTATGAACAAGGATCAGATGGATTCATACACACCTGGCTGAGGTGTGTATGAAACCTGTGGGACTCTGTTCTTCCATGTTTATTTAGTTTTTTTTTTTTTTTTTTTTAAATCTCACAGCATGGATTCATTAAAAGAATTACCGAGGGTTGTTACTGATTGGCTGGAGGGTATCGTCACAGGTGGATCAAAGCAGACTGATTCATGTCTAAAACCGACAATCGATAACACTCCAGCTGTTACAGGTGCAGGTACCTGAGCTGTTTCTCTGGTCTCCATCCTCACCTGTGCCGTGAAGGTGAATCATTAAGTCAGAGATGAGCAGCTCTGTAAGTCTTCTTCTTCTTCTGTGGTTTAACCTGTTCAGCTGTCACACTGTCAGCTGGTGTTTACCTGGTCAAGTGTGTTAAGCTCCACCTCCTGGTGTTCTGTTTTCAGGTTCAGAGGAAGAGGCGGAGCACACAAAGTCCTCCGGTTTCTAGACACAACGCCAAGAGCAGGAGAGCTGCGAGTACCAGGAGGACGGCGAACGCCGACAGTGATCCCACCCCCCCAACAGAGACCATTGATGTGATGGACGGTCAGTCCCGATCAGTACACTCAGTTTCCGACTGATCGAACAGTCATTGATAGGCCTGCATCTACAGGTGTTTTCAGACCAGACCTGACTCATCTAGACACACTCTCAACCTCTCGGCCAATCAGAGAGCTGCTTCTTTTCGAAGTAAAACTGAAGAGAAAAACATGTTCAGACCTCACCGGAAGTGATGTAAGTAGCAGGTCCTCACTGCTAAGAGAAATAAACATACCTGAGCTGTCTGCTGAAGGTGACCTCCCACACCTGAAAATGCAGTCAGTGGGTTTCCTGGTGTCTCCTGATCACTGACACACCTGCAGCCCAGAGGAAACAAAATCCACCTGACAGTTAGAAATTCATCAGAGGTGTGATTAACACTTGACTTTAACACCTGAAACTCGCGACCACACGTCTGACACACAGGTGACCAAAAACGGGACAGTCACAGCTCTGTGGGGGACCTCTCTGCTCCTTAAAGTCGTTCGTGCTGGGTACCGCCAAATGGAGCCACTTTGGGTATAAAGAACCACAAGCTGTGAGAATCCAGATGTTTGACAGTGAGTGTTCATGCCCGTTTATCTCGATCTGTTTACCTGATTATTGGTTATCGATAAAATCACCAGACTTGGAGATGAAACACTTTGATCGTAAAGATGGAGCCACGTTACGTCACTGATGTCGGGTAACGTCGAGAATGATGAATAGTTGAATCTCGACACTCGGTTTCATTTCTCATCTGCTTCGCTTGGACTGCTCGCCTCCTTTTTTTTAAATTTTTTTTTATAAATTATCTGACTGATGCAGGCGTACAGTGAATCCATTTCATCGCCACGCTGTTGGTCTGAATGGAGACGGTGCCGCATGTCAGGCTAACACAGGCTCCTCCCCTCTGTGTAAGTGTGGGCAGAGCATGTACACGAATCTGAGTTTGTGGTTGTCTGTGTTCAGGTGAGGAGGAGGTGGTCGTGGATCTCACCTGTGAGAGTGGAGCAGAAGCTGCTGTGGTCGACCTGACTACCAACAATGACTCTGTGCTGGTAACACTCTCACACACTCACACACACACACACACACACACACACACACACACACACACACACACACACACACACACACACACACAAAGTGTGCTAATGTCTAATTCTTCTTCTGTGTTTGTTTTTTTTGTTTTTCCTGCTGTATCCAAAACTTCAGCTGGTGGATGAGGGTAAGTCAGACTTTGTGTTCCAAAGACTAGATTGAGGCCTGAGCTCTCACTAAGGAAGCGGTCTAATGCCTGTGTGACTGTTTTCACTCAGGTCCTCAGAACTGGAGACCACCTGTACAGAGTTATCTTGTTAGCAGCGATGAAGATGAAGACACACCCCCCGTCCTCAGTGCCACCCTCCTGCCACCGACAAACACCTCCAGGTGATACACCAACCCCTACACACTTCTATAATGTTCTTCCTCTACCACCCCCCCCCCCCCCCCCCCCCCCCATTTTTGCACATGTCGAGGAGCGTGTCAGGCTACGTTTCACTGTGTGTTATACTTGTATAACTAGGCATGTGACAAATAAAGAACCTTGAACTTGAACTTCTGCAGGTGATACACTGACCCTGTCAGTGACCTCACTCAAATGTTTTTGTGTTTCAGGTCAACTCCAGGGACAATCAGCTGTCCTGTGTGTCTGGACGGATACTCAGAGGTCAGTGTGTGTGTGTGTGTGTGTGTGTGCGCGCGTGTGTGTGTGTGCGCGTGTGTGTGTGTGCGCGTGTGTGTGTGTGTTCAGACTTTTCAGCATGAATAAAGCAGAAAAATGAACTTTATTGAAACAGAGTGCCAGCACTGAGGTTCTTTCTTTATCCTGCTGCACATGCTCAGTGTGAGCTCCGAGGACGCTTCCTTCAGGGTGAGCGTGCTCAGAAAGTATACAAACACATAACATCCTTATAGAATATGATGTAACACTATAGATCAACTCACCTCAGAATATATAAAGCATATAAACAATTACAGCAATATGATGCAACAAACACAGCAGTGCTACTAATCCAAAATACTCAAAGCTTCATAGAACTGAAACAAACATTTATTTTTAGGTCCATTCTGCTGCTGATACATACTTTAGGTTTCTGAATATTAAACTTGTTGCTGCCTTTCATAGTGTGTAACTTGAAGGTCCTGAGTACTTTCTCCCACACTGAAAACACTGGAATGATAAAATTATTTGAACATTACCTAATAAGACTGATTCAGGACAGACAATTAGTTATGTTAAACTTTTCTAGCAGTCCTTCACAAAAAGGGAACAGTCTGTCTATTCTCTCCATCTGTCAGCTGCTGCTGGCTCTTCCTCCTCCTCTTCCTCACACACTGCTGAGTTTGTCCTGGTGGATCATCAGGGGTGCAAAGCCTCACAGATGATGTGCAGCAGTGGGTCCCTCAGTCTGTCCTCACTCTGGACACTTGCAGTTGTCACACATGGAAATCAAATGTGTGATAAGCTGCAGGATTCAAACACAAGTGTAACTTATAAATACATGTTCATACTTATATTACACAATCAGAGAGAAAGAAAAAGAGAGAGAGTGCAGGACAGACAGACAGGTGAAAGTCTCAGGTGTATACACTGCTACACAACAGCACAAGAGAAGGAGGATTTAGTGTTTGTGTTATTACGAGTGCTAAACAAGAAGAATTCCCAGATGGTACAGTGGACACATGTGACTCCTGTGATTAAAGCATCTTTCTTTCACCTTAACGAGTGAACCGTCAGCTCGTTCAAACACACGTTAAAGTCCGTTTGGCTCGACACCACCGAACAGAGGCAGCAATATAACATAGCTAACATTAACAGTGCAGTGAATCCTGCTTGTGCCGTGATATTCAGGACTGCAAACAGAGCAGCATTCACTAGCTGTGTCCCAAAACCTAGGCCGTATGCTCCTGAGGCAGCACTTGAACAACGTGAGGTAGGCTGTCCCAAATTGAAGGCTCCTCCAAATGCGTCCTTCATTTTCCAAGATTTTGAAGGATGGGTCGGGTGTGTCCTTCGTGGCCCACCGTATCCCAGAATTCATAGCGCGGCCCAGTCAATTCCAGTTGCCAACAATGGCGGCCGCTACTTAGTTTTAATATTACTCTTATTAATCTTTCTGGGTCACAAAATAACTTTTAACATATTTCCAGGCGAGAAAGTAGCTGTGTAAAGTTCAAATATCTGCTTTATCAAGATATCGCATATTTGCAAAAGTGCGACGTTTGTGGAGATGTCTGTTACCCACCAGCTTGATAGCTAGCTGGGAGGTCGAAGCTCACTAGAGAACAGCGGACACCCGGCACATCGTTATCAGACCTGCCACCGTCTTTGGCTACTCAGGTTAAACATGGTGTGTGTGTGTGTGTGTGTGTGTGTGTGTGTGTGTGTGTGTGTGTGTGTGTCACTCACATGACTTAAATGTTATTGTTTGGCTTTTTTCACTGTTTTATTTGTTCCTGAGTAAATCGGTTTGGCTGAGATTAAAGTTATTAGATAAAATAAAACTTTATTAATCCATCGGGAGGGTTCCTCGGGGGTTTTCACACAGCTGAATAAACGTCAAACAGAAAACTGATTAAAGTGCGAGATTCAAGATTCAAAGTGTTTATTGTCATGTGTGCAGAAGAAATAGCTTTTCTCTGTGCAATGAAATTCTTCCTTTGCTGTCCATACAGAAGATGGTCGAGATGATCGAGAATTTACTCCAGTGTCCTGTTATATTTTAGATAGCAAGGAGCAGATGGCTGAGTTTATTCATGCCCATCGAGATGGCTGGTGACACAAATCTGAAGGCTAGACCATCCCATTTCACAGCCTCTCACTTCTGGCCTTCTCTGTCTTCGGAGGACCCAGCTCACGTAGACCACGAAGCCCGGGTCCTCCAAAGGATGCGGCCTGAGAATTGGGACACAGCTAGTGTGAGCTCTGAGTAACCTTCAAGATCGACTTTACAGCCCTCAGCTCGCTGCTGATTTAATGCAGGGGACGTTTCTTTCAGTGTGAGCGTGCTCAGAACAAATTGGTGTTGGTGACTCGAGTGTGCCTAAAAATAGTCCAACACAATGCTTGATGAAATGTGTGCTTCCTGAGGCATTGTGGGTAATGAAATACAGGCTTTACTACATTCACGTGGCCACTGATCAATGAACCTAATCAATAAACATACATATGCTGACTCTTATTTTGAAAGTTTCAGTCTGGTTTTGTGTTTTACTTTGAAAGTATTACAGTGACGTTTGAGTGCATTGCTCTGATTGGCTGTTTTTGTTTTGTGTTGGTGTGTTGGTTGTTGTTGTGTGTTGTTGTTGTTGTTGTTGTTTAATTTCTTTGTTTGCTTTTTTTTTCGCAGATTGTTGGGAGCGGCCGATTGGTCGTGTCCACCCGTTGTGGTCACGTGTTCTGCAGTCAGTGTTTGAGAGACTCTCTGACATCATCACACACCTGTCCCACCTGCAGGAAGAGACTTACTCACCGCCAGTACCACCCCCTGTACATCTGACATCACTCTGAGACCACAGCTGAGTCCTGCTGCCATTGGACCACAGGCCATGATGTTGATGTTATTTGCTGCTGAATTGTGTTTTTTTGTTTTTTTTGTTTTTTTTGTGTGTGTGCGCCTCTGTTTGGACATTAAAGTGTTGAGTCATAGCTGGTAAACATGGATTAATGATTCATGTGTGTTGATTTGTTTGTTAAAGCTGAAATAAATTTTGATTTGTTTCACTCATTGATCAGCTGATGGATCTACAAAGTTATGGCAGTAATGTGGAGAATAATACTGCACAGAGTAGAGGAAGTACTCGTACACACACACACACAGAGCACTGTTTTAGTCTGACTGTGTGTTTGGGGGGGGGGGGGTGCTTGCACTGATGAATTATGGGTAGTCAAGGGCGTAGATTTGGCATGGACGGAAGGGACATGTCCCCACCAATATCCAGCGATTATTGAATTGTCCCCACCAATAATTTGATCTCTTCGAGTAAAGAAAATCAAACCCGATAGAAGGGGGTGGAAAAAAAAAAAAACGATCCGTCAACGTCTCATTCACCCAGCGGTGCAGAAAGAGTTAAATTACGTCCTCTACTGGAGTCCTACGTCATGTGACAAATATGGCCAATGTGATTGCTGTGCCTTTCAGGGAGCTCTGTTTAGTTTTAGCTGCGGCAAGCCTGCGCTATGCGAGGAGGAGAGGAGGATGGCAGCAAAAAGGAAGAACCTGGATATAAGTATTTTTCAAAGAAACCTGTAAGTCACTTAAAGCCAAATTCACTCATAAAATGTGTCCGTCATAATAACTAGTGATGGGCAGATGAAGCTTCATGAAGCACTGAAGCTTTTCATCCAATTGGTTCACCCCAGCGCAAAGCTTCTTGAAGCTTCATTTGCTCTAGTAGGACATCTACTGGACGTAAAAATATTAGTTGGCATGAATTTGAAGAGTGTGGCATTTTGCACACAGCCTGTAAATGCCAACAACAAAAGGAGTGTGTAAAACATGTATATTGTAGTGATGTCAGTATACTGTGTATATTTATACTGGCAGTATGGAAAATGATCATTTACTGTGAGGTGAGGTGTGGTTGGGGTGTGGACAGTAGTTGTGCTTTTGTAACGTTGAGGTATGGACAGCTACACACTGAGGCCTCAGTCCTGCCTGTTCACATTTTATTCTGTAAAAACTAAATTTTCACTGCTTTTATGGCCTTTTAGTGGGGAGAACATAGCTAGGATTTAACGATTTAACAAGTCTTTTAAATCGTTTGTCCTCCACAATGCTAAATGGCTGGGAGTCCTCAATCACCATGCTAACCAGGTCTTCATCTATTTGAGATTCTTCTCCTGAGCAAAGACAATAAAGACAAAGCACAAATATAAATATCACACACGTAACTTATAACAGTTGTATAATATTGTTATATCATTTAGTAACATTACTGCATGCTATATTATCATGGCATTTGATGGCTCACCTGGTCTTGCTCCACAATCGGTGTTCCCCTTATTCTCATGCAAAGCTCTGTAGTGCCTAAGCATGGATGTTATATCCCAGCTCCCTGGCACATAGCAAACACTTCACCTTGTACAAAAGTAAAGCCGCTTAACATAAATTGTATTGCACCATTAGTATTATGAAAATACATCTTCTGTAGAAATTTACATACCTTGTTGGGAGGAATAAAATCAAAATGTTCCCACACAGGGGAGGACATCCTCCTCTTCTTAGCTGGCTCCATTCTCTCCTGACTTTCTCTCCTCACTCTCATAAACCTCCAAACTGTCTCCAAACTGTCTCCAAACTCTCACTAACCGCAACTCTCCATCAAACACCCACATTTTGAATGAAGTCTGAGGGGTTTATATCACTGTCATAGCTCGCGGCAAAGTTCGAACCACTTCATGAACCAGTCACGTGGTACAGCCGGGCAGCGTCATCATTTTCAGCTCCTCCCATAAATGAAGCAAGCCTCGATACGCGTATCGCGGAAACGCCCCTCCATTACTCGACACAAGCTTCGAAGTCTTTTCGATACCCATACACGTCACATCACTCATACTACGTTAAACAGGCAATGCTCGGCTTTGGCCCCACCATCAGTCTAAAAACTGTAGGTAACCTGAAATACGTGTTGTTGCGAAAACTATGCACAACAGGCAAGCCAATTATTAGTTTTCTCAGTCTCCCAGCGCAGCATTCTAATTTGATTTGAAACTGTCCAAGCAAACGGCTAGCCTCGAGCAAGCCAGGATCTTTAGGGGGTGTACAGAGGCTGTTAAAAAATTATATTTTCTAACATTTAACCTGCTGGTGAGACCATGTTCTAGTTTCATCTCCTTAATGGTTATTGATCATCTTCATAAGATTAATTTTGGACACCTGTCATGCCGTGGTAGTCTTACTGATTTTGCAAATATCCAACCTTGTTCTTTAGTGCAGTTTGCTACAAATTGTTTTAAAAATGCACTCACCCTACAAACATTACTGATGAGTCAAGATCTGCACAAATTGACAGAAACACTGAAGCAGCTACACATTGTATTCTTATTGTCATGTATGTCCTATTTGTCAGGTGACAGAAGAACCAACACAAAGCTCAGAGAGTAATGGTGACACAAGATCACAGGTGAAATTGGATGATGACTTGTTGGTTCATTGCTGTATTTGAAGCACAGGTGTGACTGCATGTATTTGGAATGTCTCATTGGCTGTGTCCCAATTAAGAGACTGCACGCTTGAAGTACGCATTTTAAGTGCGGTTACGTCACCGCCACGCGACGACGGCTGTCCCAATTCGAAGTGTGCTTCAAATGCATACTCCAAATGCGCCGTCGATTTCCCCAAATATCATGCGTGGTCCGGTGCATGCTTCGTGGTCCCATATATCCCACAATTCATAGCGCGGCGGTGGGTGTGGAGAATTTTGCCGCAAAATACGGCAGACGGGAGCGGCTGAAGAGGTTGTTTGTTTTTTTTCAAAACTTTATTGAAACCATAAAGCGAACAGTCAGTCATTCCAGTTCAGTTTGTACAGTAGACATACAAGGCAAATAAGAGTAACAATATACAGTACAATGAAATAAGAAGGATAAATAAATAAAGGAAAAAAAAGAAAAAAGGGGGGGGAATGTGACAGACTCCATAACAACTTTGTATTTGAAAGTTGTGACAGCTCATTCGTTAAACATTTCTGAATGAATTTCAATCAATGATAAACCTTTTTTATTGGAAGTTAATTTAAGAGAGTTTAAGTAATATTCAATTTCAATCAAAAACAAATTAAATGATGGGGTTGAGTTTTGAAATTTACATTTATGTATGTGGAATTTCCCTAATAAGATGGAGCGGCCGAAGAGTGAACTGTCAAAAGTACTGAATATGACGTCACTTATTTATGTGCGACTGTGTAATAATTAAAGTCAGTCATATATCCACAAACACAACAAGCTGAAAGTCAGTGATATATGTATATGTGTGTGTGTGTGTATATATATATATATATATATATATATATATATATATATATATATATAATCATAATAATCTGGCAATACTATAATATTGGCCATATTATATTTACATTGCCACAGTGAGTTGACTTTAGTCTCATGAACAACATTAACTAATTGTTATTTACTAACTAATCTTAAATGACTGTTCAGCACATAACTGAAGCCCAACAATCATGTTTTACAGTCCCGTGGTCTCAGCCTCAGATACTCAACTAATCAAAGTGATGTCATAACAAAAATGAATGACCAACAAAACATTTTTCTCCTTCATTTCTGTCAAACAAAGCTGTATGTAACGTGTCTCGCGGTTAGTATCATGGTTGCTAGGCAACCTGAACAGCGCGACAAAGCGTATACCGTCCCATTTCACAAGCCTCTCACTTCCGCACTTCTCGTACTTATAGTACGCACCGTACGTAGTACGCGTAGTGCGCGTACTTCAAGCGTGCAGTCTCTTAATTGGGACACAGCCATTGTTATTCATCAGGTGACAGAGGCAGCTCTGCCATGTTGTAGCACAGAGGTGAAGAGGCGAGGTCACGGGTGACTGACTGATGATTTGGTGCTATAGATTAACTAGTATTTAATAAATACTAGTTAATATTAAATAATTATTAACAATTGTTAGGCTGCTGGTGTAAATTGATTCATTAGTGTTTATTTGACAAAGAATCTGAATTGACATGTCTCACTTTTTATATGGCACGAATCAATGTGTTATTTTATCAGGTGGCAATATGTCCTAGTGCAGTCAGAGGGGAAGAGCCAGGGCCAAAGGTGAGGCACATCAAGCACAGAATAATAATTGTAATCTGAGGATAAAACGCATGTACTGAGGCTGAAAGAAGCTTCAGTGCTCTCAGAAGACTAAAAAGATAGCTAAGGTCCACCAGGAGAGACTGGACAGTATAGATGTAAAACAAATATGCCAGCAGTTTATCTCAGTTAACGAGAGGAGCAGGCATGTGTTTGGCTCCTTCACATAGAGGACATTGAGTTGTTGTGTGGGACACCAGTAGTCCATGTCTGTTGCTGTAACAGTAGTTCATGTTTAGAATAGAAAATCTCAGCTCACTGATTTGATAGGGGCAATTGTGTGCCTAAACTGTTGCATAATTTTGCTGAGCGATCTTTTACTTTGTGGTAATCTTAGATGAGTAGTTTTATGGACAAAAACCACCAGGTCATTCAGTGTTCCCTTAGTGCCAAAATATAACAGATGTTGGTGTATTATAACTGAAGTAATGATGTTAAGTCCTTAAAGTCATATTCATGAAGCAATTTTTATTTTTGTATGATACCTGATTTATATGGATTATGGCTGAAGTAAACTAAAGCCTAAAATACTTAGTCAGTCATTTGTTTAATAGTAATTTAACATTATATAATTCACATATAAAACTATAAATTGTGATTTTAAATGGTTTAAAAGCATGTAGAATAGCATATGTAGGCAAGTATATTTCTCCTCCTTTTATTAAGAAGCAAAAACAAAAAGGAAAAAAAAAAGAAACAGGGCAGGGTTCAGTGGTTGAATCATCCGTCCCCACCAATTCCAAAACCAAATCTACACCCTTGTGGGTAGTGGATCTTAGTCTTGTGACTCTGCGTCACCGTCTCCTGTCTGCAGTGACTCAGAGTCAGCTGACTGAAGAGTTGCTGCTGATTGGCCTACGCTGACAGAAAAACAGTTAAGTTTAATAAACATGAAACGCGTCAAAGATCAATAAATCAGTCAGACCTGAGAACTTGGACACTCGTTCTGAAGTTTTAAACTTTATTTAAAATGTCCCTGAGTGTTTACTTGGTGTTTTTTAGAGATAAAGGTTGAGTTATCAGTTGAAAGGTTTTATTGTCCAGATTTCAGGATCAGGTTTAAAACGCTTCAGTCACGTGACCATGAGCATATCTTTGGTTTTGATTGGAGAGTAAGCAGCAGAGCCCGAATGATTGATTTATTAATCCAAACCCCGTCAGCTGTGAGCTCTGATCAGTCCGCCTAATTATTGATGATTAGTTTCATATCGAAAGCCTGCTCTGTGATCAGGTGTTGAAACCGTCTTGTAAGGATGACTTTGCGATATTTTATTATGAACTTTAAACAGGTCACATGACTCAGGGAAAGTACCTCATTGGAAAGCCGCTGAGTCATTCCTCGGTTGCCATTGGTCCTGTGGGCGGGACTCTGAGAAAAAGCCAATAGAAGGCCGAATCTGTGTTTACTTCCCTGACGTCACAGACGTCGTTTCCCACGTTTGTCGCGGAAGTAAACATAAAGCAGAGCGAGAGATTTCAAAGTGCGTCACAAACTCACCAACTCCCGGACCTGGACACCTCTCAGCGGACATAGACATAAACCCGGCCTCTGGTTGACTATCAGCGAACAACACGCAGACATACACCCAGCCTCCGGTTGACGATCAGCGTACAGAGACACAGGTGTACCCGGTGTCAGCGGCAGGATGTCGGTGACTGTTAAGGCCTACCTGCTGGGGAAGGACGAGGCGGTGAAGGAGATCCGCAGGTTCGCGGTGGATCAGGACGTGTCCTGCAGCTTCGAGTACCTGAGCAGGAAAACTGCGGACGTGTTTGGAAACCTGAATAACTTCAACCTGTTTTACCGAGGTGAGCGCGCGGGGGTTCAGATGAGGGATTTACACTCTGACCGCTTCCTGGATTCTTATTGATTGTTTTAAGTTGTGACTGTGAGAGTGGGGACGTAACTGAGTTAGTGCGCAGGCGCACACTCACCTGACCAGACTCACCCGTTTCCCTGTAAACACATGAAACCGTAATCAGTTGTCGAATTAATCTTTATTTATAGTCATGTAAACGGACAAACACCCTCAAAGTTAGTCTGGAATTAGAAAGTCACCTGCAGCCTTTGTAGTTCACTAGTGTGTGACTAATGATGATGATGGTGTTGCAGATGAAGATGGGGACCTGGTGGCCTTCTCCTCTGATGATGAGCTCATGATGGGTCTGGGGTGCATGAAGGACTCCACCTTCCGCCTCTTCATCCGAGGTATGTTTGCGGTTTGTATAAATGTTATTGCTCGCTGTATCCGTCCTCCAGCTGTGCTAATAAAGCTTCATTCTTACAGAGAAGAAGGAGCACAGACGGGACTTCCCTCTCCATGCCTTCCCTCCCTTTGCCTTTGGGCCTCCCCCTCCTGGAGGTCCTCCACCTCCCCATGCTGGAGGTCCTCATGCCCCGCCCCATGGACCACACATGGGTCCGCCTCCTCCTCATGTGGCCCCACCCTACACCATGCACCCCAACGTTACCTGTGATGGCTGCGATGGCCCTGTGATCGGGACCCGCTTCAAGTGTTCAGTGTGTCCGAACTACGACCTCTGCTCCTCCTGCCAGGCTAAGGGGAAGCACACTGAGCACGCTCTACTGCCCATTTGGCACCCACTGCAGGTGAGTCTACCTGTGCAGGTCTGCAGGTGTCCTGTTCAGGCCCTTCAAAACATGACTGTGAGGCTGTGTTTTACAGTGGTTTCCTCGGGGGAAGTGGATGAAAAGGATGAGACACTGCATGTGGAACCTGAACCAGAACCAGGCTCAGAACCAGGACAACGACCCAGACCAGAACGAGTCTAGCTCTTCCAAACCTGCTGCTGATGCAAACACCCCCTCTGGTGAGTTCTGCCATCTTGGTTAAAGTGATACTTGATCAATAAGTCAGATCAGAGCAGATAAGGTCAAGAAACGATGTACAAGAGGGAAAATGCAGCAACATTTCAAAATAAAAAGACCGCGTGCGGACTGAATGGTCATGACATCAGAGCCGCGTTTGTGTGGCCCTTTAAACATCCTGTCACAGCACTAAAATAATGTTATGTGTGACATCTGTGTGATTTTAAAACATCTTTCATTTCTCCCTGCAGGCTCTCAGACCAACGTGGACTTCCTGAAGAACATTGGCGAGGGCGTGGCAGCCATGTTGAGCCCACTAGGTGAGTGTCAGTCTTATTTAAACAGTTGTTTGATGCTGTAAGGTAAAGACTATGATGTCACTGAGTTTGTGCATGTGAGATGAGTGAACATCTCTAGCTGGCTCTAAAACAGGAAATGGTGTGTGTGTTTTACACAGGTATCGATGTGGACATCGACGTGGAGCACGAGGGCCAACGGACCAAGGTGACCCCACCTACTCAGAGTGGGGGGGGTGAGGGCGATGAGGAGATGGAGCATACGAGCAGTGAGGGCGGGGCCAGTCTAGGAGCAAAGGTAACTTTTAATTTTATAAAACCTCAAAGTGCTTCATGATGTAAATATCAGAAGAAAGACCAATCAGCTGATCCTGACGGGACAGCAGGGAGGAAGAACTCCCTTTTAACATCTCCTGTGACCTTTTAGCGTGGTGACCCTCAGGTGAGCAAGGACTCTGATGAGGAGTGGACCCACCTGAGCTCCAAAGAGGTCGACCCCTCCACAGGTGAACTGCAGTCCCTGCAGCCCGACAACCAGGAGCAGGGGCCCCTGTCTGAGGGGCAGGCGGGCCCCAGCGGGCTGAGGGAGGCGGCACTGTACCCACACCTGCCTCAAGGTAAGCTGGCATCCACACTCTGTGACTTTAGTTCTGTTAGTACTGACCTCTAAACCCTGCTGACCTCTTGCCCTCAGAGGCTGACCCCCGCCTGGTTGAGTCGCTCGCCTCGATGCTCTCGATGGGCTTCACTGACGAAGGCGGCTGGCTCACCCGCCTCCTTCAGGCCAAGAACTTTGACATCGGCGCTGCGCTGGACGCCATCCAGTATGCCAAGCAGCCCCGCCCACACTAGCACTGATGATATCATCACGATGTCACAACATGCATCTGATTATTTCTGCTCTGTTGTCTGAATGATAATCAATACTGTCCATTAATCAATGTTTCTGTTCTCTTTATTGATCATCATATAAACGTTTCTGTGTGAGCAATAAAAGCATGAAGAAAAGCACAGTCTGTCAGAGTCTCCTCTTTAGAAACAAACAAATGCACAATCACTCCGGGAGACGTTTAACAAGGAAGTCGTCGTCAAAGTTAAAGTCCTCGCCGCTGTCGAACATGGAGGTAACAGGAAGAAGAGGGTGGGGCCTGCTGATTATTCCAGAACAGGAGGGAGCAGCGACACCACTTAAAGACTGACTCCACTCACCAACTGCAGGCTTCTCCCCCTCCTGCACCTTTGAGTCAGGGCTGAGGAAATTAGCCCACCTGGTGGTGAAGAGGGTGGGGCTACAGGTGTTTATGGTTGAAGGTGTTTGGAGTTTCATACAGTTTAGCTGCAGAGAAGAGCAAAGGTTAAAGGTCAAGTACATGACGAGGAGGCATTCTGCTCTTCTCACAGTCTGAAGGTCATGGGTCTGAGCGCTGAAGGTGAGCAGCTCTGTTTACCTGTTCAGATGTGTGGACATCCTCTGGTCCTGCTTCCTCGGCTCGCTTCCTCTTCCTGTCACAGGTCAAAGCGATGATTTCAGTGTGATTAGTGATGCTGAACTCTTAAGAACTCTTTGTGAGCCACTCATCATGAATGAGTGGCTCACAGTAGCTAACTGCTATTCCTCCAAATGTCTTTAAAAACAAGTCTAAAATTATGTGGGATTTTCTCTGATCCACACAGGCTCAAATATGTATGCAAACCTCCACTGATATTTGGTTTAATGCTCCTTAGCAAGTTCCACATCGACCCCATGCTTCAACAAGCCTCTTTTCTAACAACATTCACACATTCACGCTCCGATGGATGCATCGGAGAGCAACTTGGGGTTAGTATCTTGCCCAAGGATACTTGGCATGCAGACTGGAGGAGCCAGGGATCAAACCACCAACCTTCCGATCAGTAGGCGACCTGCTCTACCTCCTGAGCTACAGCCACCCCACAGATAAAGATGAAGGCAGTAACCCCAGCGGAGACGGTTTCCTTGAATCTTATTGAATTGAAACAACTAGAAGCTCAGTGTTCCAACATTCACATGTTAGGGTACAACACACATGCTACGGTAAGGTTGAGCCAGGACAACAGGCTGAGATTGGGTACCAAGCCCCAAGTGGGATGGAAGAAGGATAGCTGTGAGAGGACCTGAATGACAGGATCATGGCGAGGCTTGAAACCTGGATCCTCCGAAGATCTACCAGATGACTATCCAGCTGATGCTTGTACAGGTGTTCCTGTAGTTCTTCTTTTATCGTCACTCTGTTCTGGCCAAAACTTTTAAAAATGCTGTACAAATAAAGCTGACTTGACTTAAATCTTTCAGTAACTAAGTTGAGCCGGAGGATCAGAGACGATCCTAAATTAATTCAACAGTTCCTTACCCTAACATTCATGCCTGTGATGATGATGCCTCCAACAACACCTGTCAACATTCACCTGTCAGTCATCTTGATGCCATGGAGCTGCCTTCGATTTCCTAAATCCTTCTCCTCAGGCTCTGCCTCATCGTCTTGCTCCACCTCCTCAGGTGTGTCCAAGTATTTGCTCCAGCGGCTCACTGGTTCGTCTGTCTGCTCCTCGTCCTCCTGCTGCTCCTCCTGCTGCTCCTGCTCCCTGTAAACGGGAAAGACCTGTGAACACCTGGTGGTGTTAAAAGAGGGCGGGGCTACAACACACAGTGGAACTGAAACCTGGTTACCATAGTGACCAAGAACGGCGCTCTTGCTCCTCCATCATGGCTCCTCTCATGGCGTTTAGTTTCTGAACGTGACGTCTGCAGTCTGCCGCATTGCCCCGCCCAAACTCCTACCGATCAATCAGATGAGATCGATCAGTCAGAGGATAAACTAAGAGCAGGCTGGTAAATGCAATGACGTCCTCACACTGAGCTGTTTATGTGACCTCTGATTGATAAGAAACACAGTTTATACATTAATGATACCCATGAACCATCCTGCGTGACACCCACGAAGACTAGCCAGAGAACAGAAAGTACAGCAATAAAGGTTATTCAAAGCAGTAGGGTACGAGTGAACAGAGTCAACAGGTGTTTTCTTTCTGTTTGTTAATGATCAATATAAGGTTTAGAACTAAAAAATAAAAGCATGAATCGATGATATTGTTATTGATAAAGCGACTGATAGATTCTGACCTTCAGCAATGACTGTTTCTCTCCACACAGTTTACAGCTCCACTTTCTCGCCTTCTTCACCTGTCAGACAAAACATAGGGCAAAGAAATATATGGAACTCATATTGATCTTCTGATTGTTATCCGTGATTGTTATTGTGATCCGTAGCATTATTGATAAACGATCAGCTGTTAATATCAGTGCCTATGTAAAGTGTTGGAGTGTTTACACTGTAAGGGTGGCGCTGTAACTTGGTGTTCGCTCTGTCTGCGGTAGAGTATCACTTCCTGTTCCTGTTCCAGTACACAGTGGTGTTTTTGTGTAGCTTATCTGCGTCCCCAATTTAATTCAAACTTCTAGATAACTTATTTCATAGTGTAATCTTCGCGTGCTTTGTGCAAGTGACAACACTCTGTGTTGATTCACCCGCTAATGGTTTTCACAGTATTCACTCACTAGCTGTGTCCCAAAACGTAGACTGCATCCTTCGGAGGACCCGGCCTTCGCGGTCTACTTGGGCCGGGTCCTAATCAATAATATAAATCAAATTAATTTCAATTACATTTGGAGAAACAAGCAACATTATATTAGGAAGAATGATATAGTGAAGTCATTTGAAGAAGGAGGTTTGAATGCGATTGATTTTGAAGCAATTGATGGTTCAATGGATGTTAACATATAACAAATTCATAGATAAATGTGCCATATCATGTACTCAAAGTAAATTCATTAAAGTTGTGAAAGCCATTCCCCCTGCAATGATTTAGATGGCTGGCCAGTTTAACCTATTCTTCCTCTATAATTTGTGTCCTTAATAATCAATGATCGCCAATTTAAAGGAAAGGCACGCAATAACAATTTTTTAAGGACAATTCTCACCAAACAACTTTTCCCTTCTCAACTAAAAAAAATATTTAGAGATTATAATTCAAAGTTTTTGACTATCTTTCCAATTCCACCTAAAGCAAAAGAAAATCATTTTAAAATTTTAAATTCCATATATCCGTCCAACGACTATCTTCAGAAGAAATTCAATATAGATACAAACACGCACTTTCTGCAATACTGACATTGAGACTACAGAGCATCTTTTTTATTCATGTGAAAGTTTTCAGTACTGGTTAACCTCTAAAAATATTGACTGCACTTCTCTAACCTTTCAAGTAATTATTATTATTTGACCTACAAACAAAAAATGAAAAAAAATAGAATTTGGGATTAACAACTTATTTACAGTCGCAAATTTTTTCATTCACAAATGAAATTACTCCGATTTTTGCTGGCTTTAAATATGAAATCCTGCTGTGGAAGGCTTCATTAGACAAGTGTAACCTAAATAAAGCTCACACCTTACTTGAATTTTTGATTCAGCTTTTTAATTGATGTAGCTAGATTGTATGTGCCTACTTTTGTTTTTTACTTTTATATGACAGGTCACCTTACCTATGGAAGCCCGTTTCCACCACTAAAAGAAAAAAAAAAAAAAAAAGGATATTAACTCGAAATTTCGACTTATTTTCTTGAAATTTTGACTTCGAAATTTCGAGTTACAGATCCTTTTTTTTTTTTTTTTTTTATAAAGGCTGCTTTATGGTGTTTCTGGTGTTTTAAATGTTCTTTGTTCGACGACTGCTTTGTCCTTAACCACTTATACCTGTATGTAACTTTTTGTTGACATGTAAATGAAGAGCTTTAATATTTTGTTTGACAATAAAAAAATAAATTGAAAAACTCCTGGGATATCGTCACGTGTCAGCGCCACAGGAGCACCTCAGGTGACTTTGATTTTCTGGCGTCACACAGGTGAGCGTGGATACGGGTGCCTAATGTTTTGTCCACCATCACTGACGATGACTTCATGTTATAAACAGCGCGCGTTCACTGTGACGTCAGTGTGAGCCGTCTGAGAACGGCTCCATTACTAATAAATACGCTGATTACCCAGTTCTCCAGCCTGAGAAAAGCACCTGCATGCTAACCCTGTTAGCCTCACGCTGTCCGCTCTCACCTGTTGCACCTGGAAGCTCTGACAGCGGAAACACCTGACGATGTGAAACTCCTGACCCATGGCCCCACGGTCCCGTTCTTCCGGTGTCCGTCCGGACTGTTCAGTTTTCGCGGGTCTGTTTCAACCCGGGTTCCACGTCACAGCTTGCGTGACAGCAGTAACGGCCACAGTAAGCGCGCCCCCTGCAGGCCGGAGGATGACGTGTTTCGTGGGCGACTCGAGGGGCTCAGCTCCCAGTCACATGTCAGGCGTACGTGGTCTTCTAATTAGTATTAGCAGAATATGCTGCTTGCTAATGTCGTCTGCGCCTCACATTTGAAAACAATTCATTCAACTGGGACACATGACAATGGCGTCCCCAAAAGCAGCCTTCTTAGTTTGAGGACTTCAGAATACTTTATTGATCCCTGGGGGAGACTTAATGTAGAGTCTAGGAAAAATCTCAATAATATACACAGGTTTTATAGTGGACCCTTTAAATTCAGCTCAGTTTAATTTATACATCATCAAATCACAACAGCAGTCACCTCAAAGTCCTTTATACTGTAAGACCCTACATTAATACTGATCATGCAAAAAAAACGTCTTTTTAAGAGGAAGAAACCACCGACAGGCTCAGCCTCTGTAGAGGAATACAGAACACAAAATGACTAATTAAGGGAATTGGAATAAGAACACCAAACCAGAAATCAGAATCAGGATTAAGAAAACAAAAATAAATGGAAAAAAAGTTTAGGATCCTTGGCTTGGAAAAACCCTGTTTTAGAGTGACACTAGCAGCGATATCGCATGCCTTCGACTGAGAGTCGGATCCATCCAAGCACGCTCCAGGATGAGTCTAGTAGAACAAAATATCAGCATGTGACCTTACCTGGTGCACAGGTGAGTCTGACATCTCGTTTTACTTTATCAGGTGAAGTTTGGCTCAGTGGATTATCACCAAACTGCAGGTAACGATTTTCCCACGCTCTGAAAAAGTGTGTCACTTCCTGCATCAGTGCTGAGGTCAGAGGTCACATGAACCTACAAACACCTGCTCACCAGTTTATCAAAACTAATCTACTTTAAACGTCTTTTCTGAAAGTGTAACTGTGTCATTAATAAAAATCTTATAAACCTGAAGTAAGACGATGAAGCATGAGACGACCTCTGACCTTTGAGCCTGTCATATGTTGCACCGACCCTTGATGACATATTTCTCAAAGATGACACAGCAGCGTAAGAACTTCCTCCAGTATTTATTAGAACAACAGATCAACACAGTGAGTTTAAAATCAGGTCAAACACATAAAAACACGATGACATCATCACAAACAGAGTGATGTCATCACACAGGCAGTGGGGAGAACAAACAAGGCTTCAAAGTAAGAGTCCAGGTGTAAACACACCTGGTGAAATATGGCGTCTTTATCGTTATTGATTATAAACCATTAGTACTGATCATAAATCTTTATTTCACAATAAAAGTCTGATGCGACTCACATGTGTTTGAGTCTTCTACAGGGGAGCTCACCAACCATTTATCGGTTTCTGTTTCCTGTTCACTGATTGGTCCTGCAGAGACACAGGAGCTGATCAATGAATAATTCAAAAGATGAATCTATACAGCGTTGTGGAACACTTCCTCCAGCTCCTTCACAGTAAAACACCTCAGTCACAATATAAGGGCTTTTATTGTGAAACATCTAAAGGAAATTTAGACCTTTAACAGATCAATGCGCTTATTGATTGATCAGATTGTCTCTAATCGATAAGATCTGAAACACTGAAACAGGAAGTTTAGTCTGCAGGACCCGCCAGCCAATCAGAGTCACTGTAACATCATCAGAGAGGCTCCAGTCCCATGATCCACTTAGCTGATTACATCGGTTACCTGTATGGTGCACATGGACAGGTGAGGGAGGTGCTCAGGTAGAATGCCGCGTGAGTTCATGGTCGGAGGCGGAGCTTATCTGGCGCTCCACTGCCCGCTGAGCCTTGCAGGCGGCCATTTTGGCCTGGATGTCCCTCTTCCTTTCAAAGTAGTCGACAAGCGGCGGCTCGGTCAGCATCGAAGCCAACACCTGCTCAAAGGTGATCGACCAATCCGTATCCAACACGCTACCCTGCCTCTGCTCGCCGCCCCTGATCAGCACCGTGTCCTCAGCGATATCCTCGCACTGCAGCGAGCCGGCACTCACCACCGAATATGAAGACACTGACGCATCATCTTTTGTTTCCTCGTCGGACATCTGAGGCGCCACCACCTCCAGCTGGGCGTCAGCCAGAGCTCGGCACACTTCGGACTCACCAGACGCCCCGTGACCAGGCCCCTCCTCCTCCCCCTGAGGACTGTGGGGCGACGTCTGAGCAGAGAGCGAGGTCTGTGGCGTGGTCTCGCGCTTCTTGGTGCCGTTGTTGAACTTCTTGCCCACTTCGCCGATGCGCAGCAGCAAACTGGCAACCGTGGCGATGGCGTGATAGAGCTGCTGCTCAAGAGCCTCCTCGGTGAACATGTTGTACAGAGTTTTACACAACTCAATGAACTGCTCCTGCACACGCACACGCACACACACACACACACACACATATAAATATATACAATAACAGACACACAGCTGTACAGGATATTTTACTTGTATGCTTGTTTGTGGCTTCCTCTCCCCACCAGGACTAAGAAAAAAAACACTAATTACTTAATTTTATTAAAATTAATCAGTCTCTCAGTGGCTGAGACAGTGGCGACCTGTCCAGGTGCACGCTGCATTTAACACCCCCTTAGATACCTGGTTTGAACCATCCTTGCTACCTGCGTGTCACACTTGTGTCTGTAAAAAACGGTGTGACACCTCACATTCTCACCTGGTTCATCCTCGGCAGGTCTTTGATGGTCTCTCTCTTGGTCTCCTTCTCCTTGGCCCACATCCTCAGGTAGTACCTGTAGTCCTTCACCTCTAAAACAGACCAAAGGTCAGGGGTCAAACGATTGGGCCAAGCCTCAGAGTGATTCCTCCTCCTTAAAGACTCGAGTCAGGGAGGTCAAGTTACCTTTTTTCTCCTCACTGTCTCCATCTTTTGGCTCCTCACCTGTTCAGGTAGAGATCATCATCATCCTCATTATCAAACTTTGGGGTTAAATGTGAGAATGGAACAGACGGTCTAAAGATGGATGAGGTCACCATGACCTCATTTTCCAGGTTAAATTCAATCCTGAGCTGACGGTCTTCTAAGTTTAGCTAACGCTGAGGAATTCACCTGATAGCTTAGCCAGAAATTTTCAAATTATCTGCTAATGTTATGATCATCATCACAAAAACACGAGAAAAACATTAGAATAAGAAGCAGAGTAACATCCCTAACCCTCAAACCAAGCAGACAAACCTGGTGTCACTTCCTGCTGCCGCAATGCATTCTGATCAGAGAAGTAGGAAGCTTCTGGAAGGAAACATCACAGGAAGAGGAAGAAGGAAAAGAGGAAGGAGAAGCAGAGTGAAATGTTCAGGTGTGTTAATCCAAGGTTTGTTCATGCAGATTGATCAGTTTGAGTTAAGCTTCATGCAGACTCAGCGATTACCAACAACCACAGGATCCTCTCTGAACAGCAGGGAGGAAGAACTCCATTTTAACAGGAAGTGACAACAGATGTGTGTGTGTGTGTGTGTGTGTGTGTACCTCGAGGTTCCTCCTCGGTGAAGAACTGCGTGGCCTCTAGAGCAGACTCCGCCTCCTCTGGACACAGAGCTAAAACAAACAAGCAGCAGGTGAGTGGCAGGTTCTCCACCTGTGGTTCAGTCTTTGATCCATTCAGTTCTCACCAGCTCTCAATTTACCACCCTTCAAAACCAGGAGACCCCACAGAGACCCAAAACCCAACTTCGACCCCATTCACACCTGGTCCACCACGCTGGGTTTGGCTCCAAAAATCTGACAGTGTAAAGGCTGGAACCTCTGACGTCACGGCCAGCGGGTTACAGAATTCATCAGGACCAAAACCGGATCAGTGCAGAATAAGGAAGAGCTGATCTCATGATTTAGGGTTACACTCACCTGTACAGGTGAGCTGTGTTACCTGGAGGTAGGTGGAGCTTGTACAGTAGCTTCAGTTTTTCCGTCATGTCCCCGTGATACATCCCACCTGCAAAACAAACACACTAAGACCTGTGGAGCTCTGCAACCTGAAGCTCTAATCTTGACCTGTAATATATAATATGTACTTTGGATTGTCGATCTGTAATCTATTTTCTGAAGTGCTAATCTAGATCTGTAATCTGTCATTTGGATCACTAATCTATGATCTGCATATGTAATATGTAATCTGAGGCTGTAATCTGGGCTCACTCAGTCCGGTGATGAACTCTTTAAAGTTGACTAGCCCATCCTGGTTCTGGTCCAGCAGCCTGAAGAGGCGGGCCGACAGGGTTGGGTTGTGCCCTCCGCAGACCCAGGGAGCGAGCGAGACGAAGAGCTGACGGAACTGAAGCGGGTCAATGCGGTACTGCTCCAAGTACGGCAGGCTGGGATCGTGACGCTCAGCGGCAGAGCTGCTGGAACCCCAGTAACAACTGGTCATGTGTTTGGACTGGATCGGCGGAATGGACAAAAAAGGAGGCGGGGTTAGAGGCAGTAACATGCTTGAACATACAGGTAGAGCAATGTTTACGTCACAGAATAGATTTGAAAAAGGAAAAAATGAAGTTCTGACTCTTGCAGGGTCACACAAAAACAAGGTCCTGTCTGATAAACAGGCGCGGGTTACACCTACATTTCTTCATAAGTAATCAGACGTGATGGAAGCTACTGTTAGACAGGAACAACGAGAACACCGGGAAAGGACACATCAACACTTTGGTCCAGAAGCAGAAACAAGAACATCAAAAGGCTGTGGGAAGGGGTGCTTTCCTTCATCACAGCATACAGCCAAGTGAGGAAGACCCTCCGAGAAGGCTTGCTGTCTCACAGAGCAAACTCAGAGCACCCAGGAGCAGAAAGACTAGAGTGTAAAAGGCTGAGCAGCTCTGGATCAGCCTGCAGGACGATGTTTCGTCCTGTTTGCTGAAACACTTTCTAACAGAATTGGTGAAAAAATGTTTTTGGTTTATTTCACACCTGAACATCAGGTCAGCACAGGAACCATGTAACAAACATGAACTCACCTTGAACAGACAGTAGAGCTCCTCCAGCTCTTCAATACTGAAGGCTGACTCCGTCATCATCGCTCTCACCTACACACACACACACACACACACACACACACACACACACACACACACACACACACACACACGTGAGCTCAATGTCTTCATTAACGCGCTGTATAAGCTCGTGAAAACACCCACCACACTTCTCTTGGCAGTGTCCTCCAGGGACTGGATGACCTTTAACCTCTGCTTGAACCTCATCTGCTCAATGACATCAGAGCGCAGACTGCCAAACTTCTGCACAGAGAAGAAGAAGCTGCAGTTACCTCAGAGAGAAGAGGACGCCTTTCATCACAAACATCCTTCCTGCACCACCAAACCTGCTCATCAACCTGCCGAGGAAGATCCATCAGCTCGTGTAGGGAACGAAAAAGACTCAGTCAGTTTGGCGCCGCTCTCAGCAGGTAGTGTGGACTGTTAGACCACCCACAGAGCTTTACAGTCCACTCTGGGTGCATTAAGCCCAACAATAGTTCATGTTCAGTACAAAAACCCAACATTGGTGTTTGAGGGTCTCTGCCTAGGTGCAGACCGTCATCTATTCAACTCTATTTTCGATTCAGGTTTTTTCACACAGTGCCAAATCACAATAACAGTGGCCTTAAGATGCTTCATATTGAAAGGTCACAACCACAGCCCTTAATGTGACAGCTGACTTTCAGCCAGTTAAGTTAACGGTGAATATTTTATTTGTGCTCTTGGAATGAAAAAGTCCTGGAGAATCGCTTCGCTCGAGCAGCACTAAAGCTTTAGTGTGGAGGTGGACCCCAAGGGGCTAACCGTCCTGATGTGTTGGCCGCTAGGGCTGTTCGATATAACGATATGTATCGGATGACGATATAAAAACGTCTATAGTTTCATTTTACGCTATCGTTTGTTTCATGGTGTCGCAAAATAAACTGTTTACGGCAATATTTGTTCATTATTTTGATGGTCACTGTAGTGGCCATATTAATTTCTTAAAGCTCTCTCTTTCTTTAAAGTTCTCTTATATTTAATATAACCACACTACAGACAGAAGTGCTTGTTTTTATGCATTGTCGTTAGCAACAACGACGGTAACCGCATCACATGTCCGCTTGTTTATTTTCCACATAAACCTTTCACAATAAAGCTCAAGATCCTGTTGAGACTTTTCAAAATAAACTGAATCACGTGAAAGATGCAGAGTATTTATGGATGAGAAGTAAAAAAGAGCCGCCAGGTGCTAAAAAAATAAACCTTAGACTCAAACGTTAGAACAGGCTTTTCCCCGCAGCACGCCGTGTAAGAAACACTCACAAAGAAAACGGCGGCCGTTACAACTTATGTCTAAAAATGTATCGTTTCAATTAAAACACTCGACTCCAGGTACGCAACGCCCAGCTGGAAACACTTCACGCAAGTTGAGCTGCCCGAAATTCACAGAATTTACAGAAAATGTAAAAATTTTGTGATTTATATCGTCCTTTATTCCTCTTGTACTCCGTGTGTGTTTGACTCTGTGGGGTTTATGGTTTGTGGCCCTTCCTCCTGCAGCTCTGGGTGAAGACCTAACATGCAGCTCAAAGGCAGCATGCAGCGTGTTCTTAAGGCGGAATAATTCATTAAATGTTAGAAAACATTTACGTTTCCAACATCAGTCACAACGTAGAGCTCTGATCGTTTTATTGGCTGTCTACATAAAGCAGTCTGTTTTTCTAGGTTCTGACCTTCACGTCATCCGTCTGGATTTATCCCAGTGAGAAAGCTTAGTGACTCCCCCCCACCACCACCACCACCACTCTGGCATCACCTCGTATGATGACTTTATGAGGTCAAAGACATCGATTTCAGGCGACGGCTCGTCTCCACTTGTCAGCTGGGCGTGCGGGTGAGGGATGGGCGGAGCCACCGTCTGTTTATTGACCACATTATCCAGGTACCTGCAACACAAGTTGGATTTATTCCTCAGGTGTACACAGAACAGTTTGGAGTGAGCCGATTCTGGCTCTGGACTCGTACCTGCCCAGGATGGTCATGGCCTCTCCCTCGTCGCTACAGGAGAGCAGGGCATCCATGTTGTCATGGAGGACAGCCAGCGCCACCTGCGGGTACATTTAGAGACTGGACGTCATTCAGCTATAGCACAATCTCATTCACATCCAAAATAATGGATCTGTGGGTGTCCCTGGGTCCAGCAGCACACCTACCTGAAAGATGACCTTGATGCCCTCATAGAAGAAGCAGTCGACCAACAGGACGGCGCTGTCGAAGGGCATCACAGACAGGAAGAGGGTGAGGAACCAGGACAGGCTGATGGTGGAGATGACCCCCAGCTCCTGCATGTGTTCATAGAGCAGGGGGAGGAAGGACCGGGTCAGCTCCTCAAACACCCCCTGATCCACCAGCGCTCCTGCAGGACATACGGAAACCACGTCACTAACCCCAAGCCTAAGGAGGAATCCTCAGACCCGTCTCCACCAGAGGATGGATCTACTCTGGTGCTGTGACCCTGCCTTCTACTGACCTACAACTCGGGTGTTGTAGTAGTCGGGCAGCATACGCTCACACAGCGCCACCAGCAGCCAGAAGGCCTCTTCCTCGGTGCAGTAGAGCAGCAGGACAGAGGTGACGATGTTCATTGCCTGGTGGAGGAGACAGAAGGTCAGAAACAACAAACCGACACCACCTCAGGACGCCTTACACACCATGTTAGTGCAGACGTCATCAGCTGTGTCAGGGGGTTGTTTCAGGCACCCGGCTGAGCTTGATGGGGAAACACAACGCTTCTGTTTCATTTTGCTTTATGGGAGTACCTGGCAATATCCGATGCCCGGGTTGCGGTGGGCGTATGCGGTGAGGACGCGGCGCAGGGCGGCAATGCCCATCTCATTCTGGAAGGCTCGGTGTTCAGGCATCGAGCGGTGAAGGTCGCGCTCAATCTCCTCAGTAGCTAATGAGCATAGCCCCATGGCCTGTTCCACCAGTTCACCATAGTAACCAGGGTGGGTCGCCATCTCGTTTTGCGCTCCTGGATGGACGGGAGGACAGATGAGTATGCGAAAATGAGCATAAACAGAAATTCATGGATGGATGACGATTAAACACGAACCAGAGAACAGCAGCCACAGCTCCCCTCTCAGACGCTCTGGGATCCCATTGAGGACCAGTTCTCTGGTTCTGGAAGTCCGGTACATGCAGACGCCTCGACCAAACTCTAAGAAATGGATGTTCCATGACTCCTCCTTCATCTTCTCCCTCATCTGCAGGAGGGAGGAAATGAGATCAGTACCAGGACTGCCTGGACAGTACTGCTGAGTACTGAGCGGATCTGTACTCACGGCTTTGGGTCCCAGGTCCTCTGGGTCGTCTCGGTGGTAGAGCTGCAGGAGACCCTGGATGGCTGTGGGTAGGCCAGGGTGATAATGGCGTGCCTTCTGAACGGACTCAGAACCTGGAGAAGAAGATGGGGGTACGGAGGAGGACGCCTGAGGACAAGAACAAAAACCATGAGGACTCTGTGAAAGCAGCTGAACCATGGTATGAGCTGTGATGGACATACCGAGTGACTAATCTGAGACAGCGGGTTGGTGTCACCCCACGAGCTGTCCGGGGTTCGCTGCAGGAAGTCAGAAATACGTTGGACCAGGAAGTCCCTGTCTTTGAGGTTGGCAAACAGGAAGTTCATCTTGTTCTTGGTGCTGATGGAGACAGGGCAGGGAAGGACACTGCTGCTGTCCGCCTTCTCCACAATGGAGACCTGCAGAGGACGATGGGTAAAGTGACCACAGTATGAAAGTATTTGTGTTCATCTGCAACACTCTGTAATATGTGATGTTGTAGCCATCATGTGACCTCTGACCACAGCTCATCTACTTCCTGCAGCACCAGCTGACCCAGCTCACCTCTCGGAGGGGTATGATGAGCTGACACAGGTCTTCCTCTTTGCTGCTGAAGCAGATGTAGTTGTTGGAGATGAAGAGCTGTCCGACAACATGCATCTTTGCGAACGGCGTCCACAGGGTGCAGTCCGTGTGTCCGTCAAGCCGCTCCTCCTGCGTCAGCCGAAACATCGCCCGGTATCGCTCGTTCTTCGCTCGGGCGTCCAGATCCCTGCAGACAAGAGACAGATGTTGATGGTAACCAAGAGTGCGCTGAAAACAGACTTAAGGAAAAGAAACCCGTCTGGTGCAAACAGAGGGACACCTCTTCAGCGCAGAGACGTTCTTCAACGTTTTGCTGGGTTTGGGCAGCGACAGGTCGGCAGCAAATGCCTCGTTGTCGAGCAGCTGGCGCATGGCAATGTTAGCGAGTTGCTCCATCAACTTGAAGGTGTCGTTGATGTTGAGAAACATTGAGAAGAAATGTTCGGTGTCGCGAGTGCTCACGCGGACACTCTCTGGAAACAGCAGGGTGGCGTTCTTCTCCAGCCGCGTCACCTCGGTCCATGGCACCACCAGAGTCACTGAGGTCAGAGGTCACAGGATGACATCAACAAAGAACTTCTGAATGCTTCTAAACCCCACCTCTCACACATAAAGACAGCTGGGAGAAGCTCCAGCACGCAGAGCTGGTTAAGACAATGCACGGGTTTCTACAGTAGAGACCAAAAGTAGAGAAAAATCTAGGTTTTCTGACATTTTCAACATACTACTAGTTCTGATTCAAGGTTCTCCTAAATCTGAAAACAAAAGACCCTGAAGGACAATGAGTTTTTGTTACCTGGTCAAGAATAGAATAGAATAGAATAATCCTTTAATTGTCCCACAAGGGGAAATTTGGATGTAACAGCAGCCAGAAAGACACATATACAAACAAACACAAGAACAGAAACATATTTACATATTTACATCAAGGACAATGGTTACCAAAAACAGAGTACTGTACCGTTATTAAATTAAATTAAATACAGATAAGAGGCAAACCAGGTTTAGTGTGAATCGCTTGATAAAATAGTGCAGTTACAGCACTGATGTAAACATCTATGTTTGTTGGGAGCAGTTCTGATTGTACAGTCTGACAGCTGCAGGGAGGAAAAATCTGCAGCTTCATGCATCGAGGACGCAGCAGTCTGTCACTGAAGGAGCTCTGCAGTTCAGCAACATTTACATGCATGGGGTGGGAGACTGTCCATGTTATTTTGGCCAGAGTCCTTCAGTCTCCCACCACCTGCACTGGGTCCAGGGTGCATCCCAGAACAGAGCTGGCCTTCCTGATGAGTTTATCCAACCTCTTCCTCTCAGCCACTGATAAACTGCTGCTCCAACATACAACACTGTAAAAAAATGACAGATGCCACCACAGAGTGATAGAAGGTCTTTAAAAGCACTCCCTGGACTCCAAGGTGAGTTACCTGTAATCTGTAAAAGTTTGTTCACAATGAAGAGATCAACCTGAATCTGGTTGTTCAAAGAGGAGGATTTCTGGGATATCAAAGAAAGCCCCAAAACACAACAGTGACATGAGACAAATATAATGTTCGCAGTTGTGGTGGGTTTTCATCCCCCTGATAAGGTCTCCTGTGGCAAATTGGTCAAAGGAGAAATCAAAAGTTCCCCTGCTAGGGACAGGGTTGGGAGTTTTCACAAGAAGGGGGACATCAGGTTCAGGGGCCTCACACTCCTCAGCCTCCACTGGACGTTTTGTGCCAGGATGCTTGAGAGGACAGCCCGACCATCAAATGTAGTACCTGTCCAGGTTGTGGAACACTGGACCAGCTCTTTATCCTCTGGAGGATATTTTAGGGTGCCTGGGAGTTTGGCGATCTAGTCCATGTGTTTTGTGCACTTGGAGAAGGCATTCGACTGCGTTTTCTAAATTCTTTCACACACATTACACGAAAAATGAACGCGAGGGCCCTCGGTGCGCCTGCTGCTGCACTGAAGTCGGGGGGGGGGGTGCTTTCGAATAGTGCACATTTAATTCATTATGTTGTCAATCCAAGTCCATTAAGCATGAATTACTTTTCCTGGGTTGTGTGCAATCCCAGAAAGAAAGACCCTATCCAAGGTGTAGGTCTATTAGTTTATGTTGTGGGGTTTGTGTTAATACTGGTGGAGTGCAAAATTACTGATGGAAGGTGGACAAGAGAAGGTCAGACACAGGTAAGCAGATGTGTCTATGGATAATGGCAGGTATTATGTATCCTGAAACAACATTCATAAGTAGGGCCAGCAAAGACCATCTGAATCGAGGAGGGGGCCTAAGGGTACATCTGTCACCATGTTACAATGCTGTGATTGCAGCCATTCCCCAACTCTCTGTGAGTGGGACTCATGGCATAGAGAAAGTGTTCGCCCAGGGCACCAAACAGGCCAGGACCACCCCTGCCTGGGAACATCTCGGTGTCCCCCTGGATAAGAGAGAGGAAGTGGACAGAGAGAGGCAGGACTGGAAAACTTTTCTTAGGCTGCTGCCACCGTGACTCAAACGCAAACAAGCATAAAAAAAGATAGGAAATGAATGGATGCGTGTATGTTCTGCACTGACCCGTTCTACGATCAAGAGAACGACCAGAAAGGCTGGGGAACATATGATGTGAGGAGAACCTTCAGTGAGGGCAGAATGTTTGAGTTGGTTCAGATAGATCATAAAAACGACTGTACCCACAGGAAGTGCTGAGGTTTGTGTCTTATGTGGCTTCAGGTCTTACTCTGAAGCAGGGTCCGTTCCTTCACACAGTTATTTTACAACATAATCCTCACAGCTGACCCAGAGTCCTGATCCAAACCCAAGAGAACCTGGAAGACCTCTGGGGACAAAGCTACAGCTGATAAAATCAAAGAAACCAGGTCCAGATATCAAAGTGTGGGCGAGATGGAGGCAAGAATGAGCTCAAACCAACCTCACACAAAGAAAGAATGTGTAAGAACCTTGATTCTGAGTAAGACCTGAAGCCACACAAGACACAAACCTCAGCACTTCCTGTGGGTGCAGTCGTTTTTATGATCTATCTGAACCAACTCAAACATTCTGCCCTGGTTGTTTTATATCAAATCTTGGTAAAACACGCCCACAGAATCGATTCCTTCACGTCATGATCATCAACAAGAGAAGAAAAATGAGTACTTTATCCTCTAATTTTGGTCTCTGCTGTTCAGTCAGGTGTATATGATCCAGCTGTTTTATGTCTGAGCTCTCTCTTTGAGCTTTAAGCAACAAAGCATTCAGTGTAAAAACAAGACTAAATGCTGGCCTGTGATTGGCTGCTCGTACCTTCCTTTCCAAGCAGGAAGGAGTAGAAGCACAGGTGGTTGACGGACAGGTAGAGCCAGCCCTGTCGTGGCACTCGGCCCTTCCAGTAGCTGCAGGAGTAATAATTCACCAGCTTCTCCTCCTCAGGCATGCCAAACAGCTTCCTCATCTTCAACTCTGCCTCCCGAAACTTCCCGCTGTCCTCCTCGTGCTCCTCTCCGGGCTTTAACCGGTTCTCCTCCGCGATGATGCCCTGCAGGAAGTGACATCACTCAGCAGCAGCACACAGCAAAAAACAGACAGCCTGAACAAATAGGAGGTGACATACAGAGATCTTTCCTTTGACGAAGGTGGTGATGTCTTCGTCGTTGTCAAAGATGGAGATGGTCTGGAGGAGATTGGCTTCCAGCCAATCCCAGTGCTCAGTGATCTCTTTCCTAGATGAACCTGCAAGACACAGCTGAGGGTTTAACCAGGTGGCTCCTCTCACACGACACAATCAGCCAATCAGTGCCTGTGATGTCATTACGCAAAAACAAAGAACGCAAACTACAAATGAAAGCCGACGACCTTTTCTTCAGTGAAATTCATATTAGCTTCTTAGATTAGCGCCGTCCACCAGGAAAGCTGCAGGTGAGCTAACCAGGTAACTACAAATCTGTGAAATGATTTAGATCTTAGCCCGAGCTGTTAAAGTGGAGCTGGACCACAGAGTCACGGTTACCTTAACTTAAATTAACCAACATGCTTACAGCCACTATGATATCATCAAGTTAAGGATAATCTGGGCAATCTTTGGACAGGAGACATCCTCAGCCCATGGTGTCGACCTCAATGACGATGAACTTGTGAGTTTCTGTTAGAGGTCACATCCTCCCCCTCACCAGTCAGAGGTCTTTCGAGCGACGGCAGTAGATTTTTTGTGCAGACTGAGGACAAAATGTTCTCCATCTGTTTGAGGTCACAGTGGAGGTCATTACAAGAGGTTCATACATCAGAACTCTTTGGAGGCTCTCAGAGGCAGTGATCACTGAGCTCGGCGTTCATGTGACAGTGTGACGGCAGCACTGACACCACAAACAAACATGCTTTTGAAGCCAACATGGGAACAGACCAGCCAACAGGAGCTTTGGGGAAAATACACCTGTTAATCGTCGAGCTATTGTGGAGTTCTTACCTCACAATATGAAGCTTTTTCCAGGCAGCTGTTACTGAGATTTCACACTTCTTAAATAAAACTGGACTGAAAAAGCTCTGCAGCAGGTGAGCTGGCTCAGCAAGTCTCCTCACCTCGGGGATGGTGACTGTCACACCAAAATGACGAGCAACTTCTTATGTTAGAGATTTTTAACAGCAGCGGTCGAAGGCCGCAAGTTAAACTGCTGGAAGCATCAACCAGAGCGCATCGCATCGGAGCGCCGCTCTGCTTTATGACTCCCGCCTTTGTGTTTCTACACGTTTACCTGTAAACATGACCAGAAATGACATTTTCTGCATTCACGGCCGTAGCTCGACGAGGTCCACTCACCACAAGCGATGTTCCAGTAGATCTGAGAGTCCGCAGTCTGCAGCAGGATCCTGTATGGTGCTACCCGGGCACTGGAGTCCAGAACCACATCCAGAGTCCCAACCAGGAGACCTGCACAGAGACAGACAGGTGAAGCAACTTGGACAGTTATCAGGATTTGATCAGTGTTTGGATTGAAGGTGTTCTGGACTTGGACCATATCAGAGAGCATTTCTTGTTCCAGACCTTCATGGTTCTGATTTTGGGAGACAGTTATTTGTTTTGTTCTGACTGAACAGCTGTTGAAGGCAGAGCTCGGACACGTCAGAGCCGAGTTGGTCCGAGTTTCAGAGACAGTCACAGAGCTGAAAGACATCTCTAGTCTAACATCATGGTTCCCTCTGCGATTTAACTACAAGTGCAAGTCACACCTGATTGGTCCTCTGTCAAACTGTTATGGTGCTACAATTGCTGGCCCTGATTGCCCTGGTTCCCCAGGTGGACTCGCACCTGAAAACCTATTAAATAATTAATTTAATGACTTAAACCAACTCCCAGCAGCATCCAGGTCATTACTCTGACACATCGTTTCATCATTTCAGTGGTGACCTCATGTACACGTCCACCAGCTGAACGCAATTTTAAAAAACTCTCAAAATTTTTAATTAGTTATACCGTGCATATGAATTCATCATTCTATGAGAGCATTGTCTCCCATTGAGCCAGCTACACATACAGTGCAGGGCGACACACCTGTTCTCCCTGATCACCTGCCCCAGGTCGTCTTGAGCGTTACTGCAGCCTTGTCAAACCAGCGCCCCCCCGACCACAGATTCTTTTCATTTACAAATTAAACCAATTGCAACATTAAGATCATCATGGAGGATCCTCTCCACACTGAGCACACACGCACCTCAGCTCAGGGTGGGTCTCTGCTGCTGTGTGATCTTCACCTCTGATTGTTCCTCCATGTTCTGGCTCCATGTGAAGCTTTGCTGCACCTCCCTGTGGCAGCATCAGTGAGACCTCCTCCTCGTCGTCCTGCAGGCTGAACCACAGCTGCTCAGCCCTTTTAAACGCTAACCTTTCTGTTCCTGAAGCTGACGGATTCTTCTCTTTACCCTTCACTTGGACAGTGGGCCTTCTTCCTCACGTTGCTGCGATGATGAAACAACCCGCCACCCCAGCCCTGTATATGTTCTTGTTTCGCTGCATCTCTGCTCAGCTTCCCATTTCATCTCCATGCTTTCAGCCACTTATGAACAATTCATGAGACACCTGTGATATGCTGAACAGGCCTCCCACCTGTCCACCCCCACTCCTTTAAAAACACTATGACCTTTCAACCCAACAAACTCGATTTCCGGGACAGTAAACACTCCTGTCAGCTGACCCCTGAGGACCTTTCTTGCATCCTGCGGTCAGACCATGAATCATACTTCCTGTCAGCTGGTTTTCGAACTGCAAGTCACTTTCTGCACAGCACGAATGAACACAATCTGCAGGAGCTCCACCTCAGACACATCCACGCAGTTAAATCTAACAGACAGCAGCATGTGGGCTGAGTGTGCAGGTCACTCAGCAGCCATGTTGGTACGGCAGACGGGCAGTTATTTTACAGCACTGTGTGAGCTAACGGTGATCTCCGGGTTAGGGTTAGCTGCACAGCATCACGTTCAATCACGTGGAAATTTGCTGATGTGTGCTAAAGTTCAAACCGCATTTTTACCCTGTAGACAAACTTTGCCTCCATCTTTGCTCGTGCCTGATTAACCCGCAGATCACCTACTCACAAAACAGCAAACACCCCCGGATCTTCAAGTTTCAGCTTATCGATCACTAATCGATTATTCCATCTGCCGCAGAACTAATGTTTGAAATACCAGCTCACCGGAGAGCCCCCCTCCGCGGCCGTGCCCCCTCCTCCTCTGCAGGACGAAGAACGGGTTCGCCCGCTCGGACACCCACAGAGCCCCGGCCAGCAGCACCTCCTCCGGGTGGATCCACATTTCTGCCCGCTGCCGAAGGCCCTCCTCCGGGGACTCAGGGGAACACAGGCCGGGGAATCAGCTGGACAGAGGCCGGAGTGTCGGCGTGCGAGAGCTGTCTCTCCCCAGGGGAAACGGCAGGAAAAAGGTGCTGAAGCCTCCGCGAGAGTCACGCAAACATCGAGCTGATGTTGTTGTTTTCACTCAGTCTGATGACTGCACTTTACTACCGGGTGTTAGGCCACTCCCCCTGCGCCCGCTGCGTCATGACGTTTACATGTCTGCAGTTTATAAAACGTTAAAGCGAAAAACAGCAGGGGGCGCTGTTGTCAGCGTTAGGGCCTGTGAAATGTAGTGATGTGCGATACCACTGATTTACTTTCCGATTCGATACCAAGTACTTTTCAGGGTGGTATCGACGATACTGATCCGATACCGATACTTTATACAAAAAAAACGTATTTTATTTATTGTATCTCAAATTATAGCGTCATAATGATTACAGGACATCAGATTACTTGTTCTTATCACTTAATAATGCAGAGTTCATTATATAGAAATAAAAAAAACTGACGTCGTGCGCTATTTGAACACGTTGCCTGCCTGCAGCACTAAAGGACTCTGTGAGAGATGTGTGTCTCGCCCTAGCAGCACCTGTCCCTCTCCTCCTCTTCAGTTCGTCTCAACATACGCGCCTCATATTCTGTGATATGATTTACCTCTGAGGTGTTTGACAAGGTTAGTGATGTTGCCACAACCAAACATGCCAACCCTCCCGATTTTTCCGGGAGAATCCCGGAGCCACCATTCTCCCGAATTTCCACCTGGACAACAAAATTGAAAAACCATATTGCAGAATTCATAGCGCGGCCGAGCCAATTCCAGTTTCCAACAATGGCGGCAGCTACTTAGTTTTAATATTACTCTTATTTCTCTTTCTGGGTCGCAAAAAACCCCCAACTTTTAACATGTTTTCAGGTGAGAATGTAGCTGTGTAAACTTCAAATATCTGAGCCGATCGACACATCGTCTTCAAACCCCTGCAGGCTTTCACTACTCGGGTTAAACATGATATATAAGTCACTTTGATAACTTAAAAATGTTATTGTTTGGCTTTTTCAGTGTTTTGTTTGTTCGTGAGTAAATCGGTTTGGCTGAGATTAAAGTTATTAGATTAGATTAAATTAAATTTAACTTTATTAATCCCTCTGGTGGGTTCCTCCGGGTTTTCACACAGCTGAATAAACATCAAACAGAAAACTAATTAAAGAAAGTGTGAGACGGTCGAGAGTTTACGCCAGCGCCCAGTTATATTTTAGATAGCAGACGACTGAGTTTCACTCCACCGAGGGAACTCATGACTAGGGCTGGGTATCGTCACTGATTTCTAGAATCGATTCGATCCACGATTGATTAAATTCGATTAGATTCTATTCAATTGGATTTGAATCTGGGAAATTTTGACAGTCAGAAATATTATAATTCAGATCAGTAAATTTACATATTTTTGTATCTATAAAAAGGAAGCTGACACACGCAAGACTTGATCAAAAGTGTGAGCATCACAGCAGATGCCTTTGTGTCAAAGTAGCTGAAGATAAAACACAAAAAAACATGAAGGTTTTCCTGGCCTGAGATTTTATAAAAATATTCTGCAGTACATCAAAAACGAAAGAAAACCATTAATGAACATATGAACGTTACCTCTGACGTTACAAAGGTTTTATTAGAGACACAGCTGAGTGTTTTGCATTTTGCATAATTTTAAAAAGTTTAAATTTGTTCAGTATTGAACGGCAGAAATTAGGTTTTCTTTTCAGAAGTATGTAAACGGAAAAAAAAAACAGCGGTAGACTTGTGCGTAACAAGCAAGCGGATAAGGCAGAAAGCAGTACAGAGAGAGGGAGAGAGAGAGAGAGAGAGAGAGAGAGAGCTATGCATGAAGTGTGGTGGAAGCAAAACAGCAAAAGTCAGAGGGAATTCATGACGATGTTTATGTGAAGCGTAGTTTGGATCTTCTTTTGCTGCTGGTTCGGTCAATATCGTTTGGAGGGAGATCAAACTAACAGCTTTAGAATCAGCGCAAAAAGGGCGTAAACACAAAGCGCTGACCGCCGACAGATCAGAATCAGCGAGCTGTCGGCTTTCAGCCCCGACCGTGTCTGTGCCATTAGGTGAGAAAGGCGACATCTCACTGACTCTGATCCGCGGGTCCCGCTGTGTGTTTACGTCTTTGTGCAGAATCCGTGTTCCTGCTCTCATTTACTGTTTTAGCTGTTTGGTGGTTGTTGAAATTTTGTGATCTTTCACCTGAGATTCTGGCATTTCGGGCAAAATTAATTTATATTAAAAAATCGATTCAGGATTTTAATGAATCCATTTCACGTTATCCAAGCCAGAATCGATTTTAATCATAAATCAATTATAAAAACCCACCCCTACTCATGACGTACTACCCGGCTTTCTTTAGACCGCGAAGGGCGGGTCCTCAGGTGGAAGCAGCCTCTGAATTTGGACACCCCCGCTGTTTCGGTGACATTTAACGTATTTTATCCGATAAATAAACCCTGTAAAATGTGCCCTTTTGATTGTCTCCCTAATTCTGAGGTCTCAAGGTTGGGAAAGTATAGCCACAACACCTCACTCTTGGAGCACTTTTTTGCCACATGTATCGCAAACCATGTCTCAGCTGTTTGTGGAGGTAAAATACGTCCGCACAATTAGGCTCAGCCATTGTTGTGAGTGCGCGCGCCAAGGGGCTGCGAGCCAGCCGTATTTCATACATGACTATGAAAGGCGGAAGAGGAAGTAGTTCCTTTGAATGTAGACAATCCGAATGTTATAGTTTCTTTCCACTGTGTTGCTGTTAATGATAAACTACAAATTAACCCTAAATTACTAAAAAATATCGATATTTTAATGTGAGAATCGATTCTAGAACATAAATTACTGGTATGGGAGGAATCGATATTTCAGGATCGATCCGCACATCACTAGTGAAATGTATTTTACAAAAACACCACTTAAAGTTTACATTTCAGCAGAAGAAAATGTAATTTTCGTAATTTAATGTAATTTAATGTAATGAAAAAGCCGAACAAAGCCACGTTCAAGCTTTCCCCACAGTCATGTGATAGGTTACATGATCCCACACGTGAACTTAGGAGCTCCAGTATTTAGGGACCGTGCCAGAGGCGTTGTGTCAGATAAATACATGCACTTCTGCCTAAAGATCAGATCAGTTCCCAGCATGTTAACAGCGGCGGGCCTACCCGGACTGCGTTCACATAATTGCAGGTGACTTTACTAAGGCCGATGTAAAGACTGTGCTCCCAAAGTTCTGTTAGCATGTCGAATGTCCCACCAGAGGAGAGAACACTCTAGACCATGTTTACTCCAACATCAAGCATGCATATAGAGCCATACCCCTCCCCCACCTCGGTCAGTCCAACTACCTCTCCCTCCTGCTCTCCCAGCCTACACCCCCTTCAGACGCAGTGTCAGGCCCACCACAAAGACCATTACAACCTGGAAATGCTCTCTTCAAATCACAGGACCGCTTCACACAGACAGACTGGGACATATTTGAACACCAGGATCTAGAAAGTTTCACTTCTCCATTTGTACAATCCCAATAGAGCACTAAGGTCGTCCAATCAGATGCTCCTAGTACATCCAAGGTCTTGACTGAAGTTGAGAGGTGACCGGGCCTTTGCAACTGTGGCACCTAGACTCCGGAATAACCTCCCTGTTCATATTCGTACCGCTGAGTCTATCCAGTCTTTTAAATCCCATTATAAAACCTCTTTTTACTTTGGCTTTTGATTCTAACTAGTTGGCTGTTATCTGGCTTGTTGTGTTGTCACCTATTGTTTCTTGCTATGTTTTCTTATTGTTTTGTTTTAATTGTCTCATGCTTTTACTGACTGGGAAGCACTATGGTCAACTTTGTTGTTTTTAATATGTGCTATATAAATAAATTTAGATTTGATTTGATTTGATCCCATCCTGTCTAAAATCAGCCACAATCATCCCAGTGCCAAAAAAGTCTCCAGCCTGAACGATTAGCGCCCTTTGGCCCTCATGCAGCTAAATACTTTTACAATTTATTTTTCCAAACCACGGAGCCGCAGTATAAAGACTAAAGAGCTGTATGTGGCTCCGGAGCCGAAAGTTGCCGACCCCTGGACTTCAGCACATCAAGGATTTCCTCCCCCCAGAATTCGACCCCACCAGTTTGCATACCATAGGGTGACCATATTTTGGTTTTCAAAGAAGAGGACACCTGGCCCAGTACTGAAGAACTTCAATAATGTTTACTTAAAGAAATTTTTAACATATTTAAATGAGGCCTTCTCTGTGCGGTTAATGAATGGTGATATAAAAAATGTCATATAGGCTTTTACAAGTCAACAAGGGCAAAAAACCCCTCAACTTAAAAACCTCTGGAATTAAATAAGGGTACCGAAATAAGGCCTCATCTGTATGAGAAAAATTACCAGTACCGGGACTGTACGAGGGAAATTTCTTTTGCAGTTTGTCTGAAAAGCTGCAGTTGCACTTTGGCATCTTTTAAACATCACCAGGTGCTTTGCTGCACGCTGTCTGTCCCGTCTGCGAGTGCAGAAAGTGACTCGGAAAGCAGCAGCTTGGAGATGACATCATACATATGTAGGCCTATAGGAAAACCCGGACATTTTCATCAGTCTCGAAAATCCTCCCGAAAGCCCCAGACAGAACATGAAAAGTGGACATGTCCAGGAAAAAGAGGACGGTTGGTCACTCTAGCATACCGCGCAAACAGATCCACAGAAGACGCCATCGCCACAGCCCTCCACTCTGTGCTGAGTCACCTAGAGAGGTGGCAGAGCTACGTCCAAATGCTTTTTGTGGACTATAGCTCAGCCTTCAATACAATCATCCTGGACATCCTCATCACCAAACTGGTCACTCTTGGCCTCTTTCCTCTCACATGTGCCTGGATAAAGGACTTTCTCACAAACCGGCTCCAGACTGTAAGCCTCGGCCCTCATTTCTCCTCCACTCGCACACTGAGCACCGGCTCCCCACAGGGCTGTGTGCTGAGCCCCCTCCTGCATTCTCTCTACACCCATGATTGCAGTTCGACCCACAACAACATTCTCATCATCAAGTTTGCTGACGACACCACAGTAGTCGGACTCATCTTAAAGGGAGACGAGGCAGCCTACAGAGAGGAAGTCCTGAAGTTGGCATCCTGGTGTTCAGAGAACAACCTGACACTGAACACTAACAAAACCATTGTTGACTTCAGGAGGTACAGCACTGACTTATCCCCCCTTTACATCAACGGGGAGTGTGTGGAGAGGGTCCACACCTTCCGGTTCCTTGGTGTCCTCATCTCTGCTGACATCTCCTGGACAGACAACATTTCAGCGGTCGTCAAGAAGGCCCAACAGCAGCTGCACTTCCTGATGGTCCTTAGGAAGTACAAGCTGAATTCCAACCTGCTGCTGACCTTCTACCCCTCATCCATTGAGAGCCTGCTAACCTACTGTAGCACAGTATGGTACAGCAGCTGCACTAAGGAGGACAGAGCGAGGCTTCAGAGTGTAGTTAAGACAGCACAAAAGATCATTTCCCTCATCACCCGTTAACTTATTGTGAACGGTGATATAAAAAAGTGCATGATATTTTAGGTGACTGAAACTATCAGGCCTATAGTTCATAGATAAATCTTTCATGGTTGATTGTTCATATGCTTCTACATCCACATTGAAGCCTTTTGATTCTGTGTATCACAGTGCATTATGATTCCTGACAGCTGACTCTATTTCCAGGCTCAGCTGCACAGACTGCCTGCTTTGACTGTTTTTAAAGCAGAATACTTACAATCAGGTTACAGGACACTTTAACATTAACTTGTTTTTCACACTGAACTGGGAAAAGCTTTCCTGCCTATAAATTGAAGGAGCTACAAAACAACATTAAGCTGTTTTCCATGTTTCACTGGAACATGTTAAAGGGTTATATTTGTCTGCAACTACTCTTGCATGTCTTTCTTTGAGTCTGCAGAGGGTACCAGTGATGTGGAAGACATCATGCCTCGTCCCTATTCCAAAGATGCCACGTCCCAGTGGCCCCCCAGGATTACAGGCCCGTGGCACTGACCTGCGAGCACTGTGAGGGTCATGTTTTTTGACTTTTCTAGTGCTTTCAACACCATCAGGCCGACCCTCCTGGGTGATAAGTTAACAGCGATGCAGGTGGATGCTTCTCTGGTGTCCTGGATTGTTGATTACCTAACAGGAAGACCACAATATGTACGTCTCCCACAGTGTGTGTCTGACAAGGTAATCAGCAGCATAGGGGCACCACAGGGGACTGTCCTCTCCCCCTTTGTCTTCACCCTATACACCACAGACTTCAGCCACTGCACAGAGACCTCCATCTTCAGAAGTTTTCTGATGACTCTGCGGTGGTTGGATGCATCAGCAGGGATGATGAGACAGAGTACCGGGCTGTGGTCAACTCCTTTGTCACGTGAGCAGAATCATCTGCAGCTCAATCCAGGGGGTCAGTGTGGACATTGTGGAGGACTATAAATACAGTGGGGCAAAAAAGTATTTAGTCAGCCACTGATTGTGCAAGTTCCCCCACTTAAAATGATGACAGAGGTCAGTAATTTGCACCAGAGGTACACTTCAACTGTGAGAGACAGAATGTGAAAAAAAAATCCATGAATCCACATGGTAGGATTTGTAAAGAATTTATTCGTAAATTAGGGTGGAAAATAAGTATTTGGTCACCTCAAACAAGGAAAATCTCTGGCTCTCACAGACCTGTAACGTCTTCTGTAAGAAGCTTTTCTGTCCCCCACTCGTTACCTGTATGAATGGCACCTGTTTGAACTCATCATCTGTATAAAAGACACCAGTCCACAGCCTCAAACAGTCAGACTCCAAACTCCGCCATGGCCAAGACCAAAGAGCTTTCAAAGGACACCAGGAAAAGTATTGTAGACCTGCACCAGACTGGGAAGAGTGAATCTACAATAGGCAAGCAGCTTGGTGTGAAAAAATCAACTGTGGGAGCAATCATCAGAAAATGGAAGACATACAAGACCACTGATAATCTCCCTCGATCTGGGGCTCCACGCAAGATCTCATCCCGTGGGGTCAAAATGATCATGAGAACGGTGAGCAAAGATCCCAGAACCACACGGGGGGACCTGGTGAATGACCTGCAGAGAGCTGGGACCAAAGTAACAAAGGTCACCATCAGTAACACACTACAACGGCAGGGAATCAAATCCCGCAGTGCCAGACGTGTTCCGCTGCTGAAGCCAGTGCATGTCCAGGCCCGTCTGAAGTTTGACAGAGAGCACATGGATGATACAGCAGAGGATTGGGAGAATGTCATGTGGTCAGATGAAACCAAAGTAGAACTTTTTGGTATAAACTCAACTCGTCGTGTTTGGAGGAAGAAGAATACTGAGTTGCATCCCAAGAACACCATACCTACTATGAAGCATGGGGGTGGAAACATCATGCTATGGGGCTGTTTTTCTGCCAAGGGGACAGGACGACTGATCCGTGTTAAGGACAGAATGAATGGGGCCATGTATCGTGAGATTTTGAGCCAAAACCTCCTTCCATCAGTGAGAACTTTGAAGATGAAACGAGGCTGGGTCTTCCAACATGACAATGATCCAAAACACACCGCCCGGGCAACAAAGGAGTGGCTCCGTAAGAAGCATTTGAAAGTCCTGGAGTGGCCTAGCCAGTCTCCAGACCTCAACCCCATAGAAAATCTGTGGCGGGAGTTGAAAGTCCGTGTTGCTCGGCGACAGCCCCAAAACATCACTGCTCTCGAGAAGATCTGCATGGAGGAATGGGCCAAAATACCAGCTACTGTGTGTGCAAACCTGGTAAAGACCTATAGTAAATGTTTGACCTCTGTTATTGCCAACAAAGGTTATGTTACAAAGTATTGAGTTGTATTTTTGTTATTGACCAAATACTTATTTTCCACCCTGATTTACGAATAAATTCTTTACAAATCCTACCATGTGGATTCATGGATTTTTTTTTTCACATTCTGCCTCTCACAGTTGAAGTGTACCTCTGGTGCAAATTACTGACCTCTGTCATCATTTTAGGTGGGGGAACTTGCACAATCGGTGGCTGACTAAATACTTTTTTGCCCCACTGTACCTTGGAGTACACATTGACAATAAACTGGACTGGGCTACAAACACCACAGCACTTTACAGGAAGGGCCAGAGTCGTCTCTATTTTTTTGAGGCAACTGAGGTCCTTCAACATCTGCCAGAAAATGCTGAGGATTTTCTACGAGTCTGTTGTGGCCAGTGCGATCCTCTATGCTGTTGCATGCTGGGGGAGCAGGCTGAGGGTCGCAGATGCCAACAGACTCGATAAACTGATCCGTAAGGCCAGCAATCAAATCAAATCAAAATTTATTTATATAGCACATATTAAAAACAACAGTGTTGACCATAGTGCTTCACAGTCAATAAAAACATGAGACAGTTAAAACAAACAATAGAAGAGGACAACAAACAATAGGTAACAACGCAACAAGCTAAAACAGCCAACTAGACAGAATCAAAAGCCAAAGTAAAAAAATAAGTTTTAAGACGTAATTTAAAAGACTGGATAGACTTAAGGAGCTGGACTCCCTCAAGGTGGTGTCGGAGAGGCGGATGTTGTCCAAGATAAAGACAATGTTGGATAACACCTCCCACCCACTCCATGACATGCTGGTCAGTCACAGGAGCACGCTCAGTGAGAGACTGAGATTACCCATAATGCACCACTGAACGACACAGGAAATCATTCCTGCCTGTGGCTCCCTGTACAACTCCTCCACCTAACACACTGTTTAGTGCAACAGCTACACCCTTCTTGCACTTGTTCTTTTTCAGCTATTTATTAATAAGTGACTTTTATGTATATATGTGCCTGTATATATGGTGCTATTCTTAGTTAGTGTATTGTCTGTCTTTGTTAATGTTTGTTTATAATGGAGCACTGTAACAAAAAATAATTTCCCCCAAGGATCAATAAAGTATTGATTCTGATTAACATGCGATCACGTCCTTTCATTATGTAGCTGTCTGCGTACATTTTCGTATGTTTTTAGAACTCACCTGTTTAAATTGTAATAAGGCAATATTAGGGGCGTGGCCTTGTTGAGTGACAGGTGGATGGTTAAACTCTGCTAATTTTAGGCCCCAAACCGGACATCTGGACCGTGTTTGTGCTGTTGGAGCATTTTTAATGACATTATCTGACCAGTAGCATGGCTCTTTTTATATACACCCCGTCTCTGATGTAGATTACTCTCTTTGGCAGGTTCTTCAGGTTGGCTCAGTTGGCCACAAAGAAACAGAAACTTTGCATGTTGAAGACACTTTGATGACATTTAATGCTGAGGCAGTACAGACACAGTGAACTAAAAGCGCTACGTCCTTCTTCATCACCACCACCATGAAACAAAGAGACAAAGACAGAGAGACAGTTAGCAGCTGAGCGTCCTGCAGGACTTCAGGTCACTTCAGAGATAATACTGATCGATCAGTCAGGTTACAGATTGTATTATGCTGTTTATATACTGATTATTATTATTGTTAGAATAACAGAATGAGTAATTCAGAAGCTGTTTAATACACATTAACGGAGCAGTCCCTCACTTCAGGACCCCCAGTCTTTACTGCACAGACATGTTAGCAACGATCAGCATCTGTTAGTATTAGTTAGCAGCTCAGCAGCCTGCTTACTGTTTATCAGGATGACTGATGTACCCGTATTAATAGTGACTAAACAGTATGTGCATCACATTATAGTTGAAAATAATGAAAACCTCTAACTTCTTAGAGGTGTTCGGTGTCCACGTTAGATTTAGTCTGTCGCGGTCTACAGCAGGCTAACAGTTTCCCCTCGGCTTCAGCCTCTGTGCTAAACTATGCTAACATCATAAGTTGGATTGAATTAAATTCCTCGTCTTTACCCATCTCTGAGACGGGAACGTGAGGTTTCTGAAAATGCTGCGTTGTTCTTTAAATCTGAGGACAGAAGACCCAGAACGGTTTCCTGAGGAACGCCACACCCACTGGGAGGTTTCCTGAAGTGGTGGATCAGTCCTTTAATATAACATCGCTTGATCTACAGACAAACTGGATCATTATTAAATTTCTTTTCTTTAATTATTTTTTGCTACAGGGAGTTAATAGTTAACACTATTAAAGTCCACATGATTGTTTAGGGTCCAGGTCTAGTGTTCAGGTCCAGATCCGGGTCCAGAATTTCATCTGGCTCTTGTTCTGTCCAGGGACACAGAGGACTACAGATCTCATTCAGCACTTACAAACAAGAAAAAGTTGTGGTCCAGGTCCAGGTCTTTACAGGGTTCAGGAGCCTGTTAATGATGTCACCATCAGTCAGCCAGAGCTATGCCTGAACACAGAGACGTGGGCAGGAAGTCTGGATTCAGGTGCTCTGGTTCAGTTCAGGCTGATTTGTTTGCTTCCACGTCTTCTAGTTTCCCTCTACTAGGAAAAAACAAACAAACACGAGAATCTCTAATTCAAGAGTGGGATCCAGACCAGGATCGAGACCCAGATTCAGACCCGGATGTGTTCAGTTTGTAGAAAATCTGGTAGAATAAATGATGGTTAAAGATCAGATTAACCCCCCCCCCCCCGAAACAGGAAACACTATATGAAGACTTCCTGTGTCCATAAAATGTCCTACATCTCTCAGCAACTGGAATGGTGTTGTTGCTGGAGGGCAGTAACCATGACAACCAGCCTCAGGACTTGTTGTCATCGTAGAGGTCGAGCGAAGCCTGTATATCCGGAAGCTCCATCTCACAGACGACGCTGCGAGGAGACATGGAGTTCCTGCTGAAGAAGCGACCGCCGCCTGGAAGGACAGAAGAACGTCCATCAGAGTTAATTCACTCAGCAGCAGATGCAGACGCATAACTCTTTACTTTTCAGTTTTACTTTGGTTGCTGGATAACGTTGCTCAGTTGCACTGTAAACTTGTTGCTCTACATCCACATGAAGTTGTCTTTTACTTGCTTAGAACATTTATTTGCAGTGACAGTGAATTACAGATGTTGTCTTTAGTCTGTTGTCGTGTCACTTACTGGTCACGGCGATAGTGATATCGGCAGGTGTTCTGGGCGTGGCCTCAGAATGGGTGGGGCTGAGTGGCTCCAGGCTGATGGATGGCTGGTTGCTGTCACTAAGGGGCGCCCTCTGGCTGCCAGGTGCCTGACTGGCACCGAGACGATCCACATCCAACACAACGCTGTCCACACAGGGAACACTGGTCTGAGGACAGACAGAGGCAGTCACTCCCAGGTATAATTCAGACACACCTGATGTCTTATAGATGGAAATTTTCTTCTTCAGAAACACTGCGTTGCATCATCGATGCAGCCTGCACTTTTATTTCCAGGGCTTAACAAAGGGAAAAGTTCTGTGTCTAAATACATATTTAAGCAAGAATATTTCCTATAATTGATCAAACTAAAAACAGACAAATGCACGAATTCCAGTGTTCTACCATCCATCCATCATCTCCTTCTTTACACTTCAGATATTTAACAAGTCTGAGTTATAATTGACAGTGCAAACCAAAGTCTTGCTACGGTTGTACAGGGACTGAGTGGCCTGTAATAACAAGCCGGATACCCCAAATTCCTGAAACAACATCACAGAGCGTCGCAAGAGATGCGGTCAAACGCATTCTCAAAGCCCACAAAACACACATGGGCTGGTTGGAAAAGCTATTGTACACTCTCAAATATCCCTAAAAGGATAAAAAACAAAAAAACAAAACCACGTTGCTCTTCTTCAATCCAAATGTCATTTCGACTCTCCTGACTTCCTGTTGTAGCTGATGAGTGGGATAAATAAACGTGCACATATGCAGTTTGTCCCATTTCAGTTAGAGAAAGGCTTACTGGTTTTTTGCAGTTTTATTGGACAAAGCATCACAACTTTGATGCTTTTAAAAGCAATGTGCTTTTTACAATAAAAATATTTACGTTTGCTCATGAATACAACTTTACTGTAAATGCGCACGATATTTGTCAGCCTACAAAGATGAATTTAGAGTTTTTGATGAGACAGTAGGTATTCAGTGAAGTAACGCTGTGTGCAGACAGCAGATTGCTACAGTCTGAATATTGGTTCAACGCAGTGAATCACAAGAACTTAATCGATGCAAAGCAGGAATGGAAAACTGAACCTTTGCTACCAAAGCTGCAGCTTCACATGGAGCAGTCTGGGTCAGCTTTATCTTTTCTTAAAAGAACAACAGGTTGTTCTCAGAGTTTATCAAAGAGCGTTCGGTGGACTCTGTCATGCTAAAAAGAAGCATTTTAGATCGTGCCTCTTCAGGTGGACTGATGACACTGCAGGAGATCTGGAGCTCCAGCTGAAAAATAAAGCGGACGTTAGCTCTGGACGAGAGCTGCGATGTCTGTGACGCCGCCCACGTGAGGGATGACCAAAGAGCTCAAGACTGTGAGGAGCTGGCAGCAATGCACTCAGTGAAAGGACTGCAGGGAGGAACGTGATCATGCAGGTGTGTTTGTAGAGTCGGGGGCTGGAACGGGACAAACTGGCAGGTGTTCAAAATGTCAAATCTAAAAATCAGCAATGCTGAAGACTGGTGCTGTTTTTATTTTTTTGTCCCAGAGAGGAGAACTGTCCACACGTCAGGAGACATTAACTCTCTTTGGAGAAAAACTTTCTCAGTGATGAAACAGTGACGATCACACATCTGCTATCCTTCACATTTCCACCTCAGACATTGACCTTAATGTTCAAGCCCAGAACTGATGAGATTTTTCTCCGTGAACAAGACAAAGAGCTCAGAAATGCAGACAAAGTCATTCAACTACAAGCAAAACGTGGATAAAGTTAAAAGTCTTTAACATTTAGTAGAAAAATGCACATAAATGCAAACAGTGAGGAAATGTTGGTCTCTTTACCTACCTCACATTTCTGTTACCTCACTGTAAAATCTACCCTATCAGCAGAAAGACATTGAAATAATACCGAGTTCAGCTGCAACCATCCGCAACAGACCCAGTTTCTCATGTTAGCCAAGCTTGGTGTACGGTGAGGGCACGTCAGCCTGGTGTGAACGCTGGTTTGGATTACAACACATCTGGGTGTCTCTGTCTTTGTGTGTCAAACATGCCCATGTGTCAGCGAGGACTCACCGTGATGCCGAGAGCTTTGAGGATGTTCAGTTTGCACATGGGGCAGGTGCAGTGCTCCTTCAGCCAGGGGTCCACGCACGCTTTATGAAAGACGTGTCTGCAAAGACACAGGCGTGTTATCAAAAAACATCACGCTACGTGTTATCAGCACGACATTAGACATAGCAGACAGAACGAGGAAGAGTTCATAAAACACTTTTAATTACAGAGCCAGACTGGTCTGAGACTGGAGAGCCTGCAGCAACAAGGTCAGACTCACTTGCAGGGCAGGATTCGAACCACATCGTTCAGCTGGTACACTTCGATACACACTGCACAGTGGTTTGACTCTGTGTCCTACACACACACACACACACACACACACCCACACACACACACACACACACACACACACACACACACACACACACACACAGGAAACAGGTCAGAGCTTTGCTGTGATGTTGTCTCTGCTGGTTCTTAGAAGTTAGAAGTCTTTCTGATTTATGTTTCTCCTCTGAACAACATCATTGCTGTTTCATCTGAACGTCAGCAACACGTTAACCAAACGGCTGTGAGGAAACCAGATGTTCACATGCTGCATTCAAAGAACGAGGATGTGAAGGATCCAGACGCTGAGCTCATTGTCTATGAACGAGTGAGGTGGAAACTTCATCGAGCAAAAACCTTTTTCAGACAGTTCTGCTCCAGCAGCTCTCTTTCCATGTGTTACAGCTCTGCAGAGGCCGTCACTCGCTGCCTGAAAGCTCACGTAAATTTAACCTTCTGGGTTTCAGAGCCTCATTCACGGGTCCTACATCACATGTGAAGGAGAAACAGCCAACACATGTGCTCACCTTGTCTCCTTTTTTCACCGTCCTCGTCTTCAGCTTTCCGATGGCTTTCTTCGCTGCATCTCCAAGACGATGCTGACAGAGTGAGAGGACAGAGTGTTAGAGTCACAAACATTTCCAGGATTTGGGTTTTGATTCTTTGTGAAATGTGTTCTGATCCGAGTCACACGACTAAACAAACTTCATCTTTACCAAGTCAGTCAGTGAACCTCTGAGCAAATGTGTTCTTCTGAAGCTACCTGGACTCAGAGTCTGCTCTTCTACAGAAAGACTGACTTTCATTGGCCCTTTGAAGAAGCTGCTTAAAGATGAGGCAGGAAACACCAAAAAAGAAGAACATCTGAGTAACAGCTGTAAATGTGTGTCAAATGAAGAATGCTTTCATGAAGCACACCGTGAAGGAAACTGCTGGTTTCCAAACAAACACGGCTCGGGTTTGGAAACACCAACACGGCAGGCAGGGCCATGTTGGAGGTGGAAAACGAATCAAACTATATGAACAAAAGTCCCAGGAGAACATCGGGGGAGCAGAACATGAGAAGAGGGGCGGTCAGCTGGTACAGAAATACAGTAAAGAAGAAAGTTAACCCTTCAGAGGGCTGATTGATCCTCGCAGGAAATACTGATGAGGTGAAGGAAGGATCTCAAAGTGACAACAGGAAGTGTCTGAAGAAGGTTTCTCCAGCTGGACTGAGTGAGATCAGGGCGATCGATCGCTGAAGAGCCCGACAGACTGTTTATCAGACCGTGCTTCTCTCTCCGCTCAGGAGCAGAAATCCTGGAAGCTCAGAGTCTTCACAGGAGGAGGAGGACAACACTCACATCAGCGGATATCACAGACTCGGGTACCTGAATGCAGCATCAGCCCGCGGCTAACGTGTTACCTGGCTGCGGTCGCGAGTGCTCGTGTAGCGGATCTTCTGGATGAAGTGAAAGATGAGCCAAGCTGACGAAATGATCATGAGGATGATGAAGGAGATGGAGACGAAGACCAGCGAGCCTCGGTTGATGTTCTTGGTGGGCCCGCGCTGACCAACGACCACGGAGACCAGAACCGTCATGTTCCGCTCAAGGTGGGCCAGGATCTCTTTACCGTATGCCTCTGTGATCATCACCGCCACGATGTCACCCGTGCCTGCAAACAGAATCAGAAACAGGGTGGCAGCAGGGACGGGGACGCCGTGTTAACAGTCATACAGTAAAGTGTACTGGGTGTACTGGCTTTAATGGGTTGACCACACGTTACAAGTTTAAAAGTGTTTGCAAAAACAAAAGCGTGTGTATCATGAGCACTTAAACACAGCAGTTACTCTGGTGACGGTCTCTGCTCAGACGCTTCAGATCATTTAAACACGGCGTCGCAGTTCTTCTGTTAAAAACTGCTCGATGTTCGTTAAACCCAGACTCCAGGTCAGATTATCGAATCAGCCCAACATAACACTGTGAACCCTGATCTCAGACCAGTTGAAATCTGAGCTCATACAAAAGACCAGGATGTTCAGAAGGCAGCACGCGTCACGCCGATCAGCTCGGTGCACACGTGACCAGCACGGTTGGGTCTAATTTATTTTTACACCACCCAACAATCGAGATAAATAATCTGTTCTTAACATGGAGTACTTCCTGTTTGTGTTTTCTGAAACTCTAATTGGACGTCATATTTGTAATTTGTTTCTTTGTCTGTTGATCTCTTCGTGCTGATGTTGCTCCCCATCATCACCTCGCTCTGTCCCACACACAGAGTGTGAAGTCACAGTGACCTCAGCCTCGAATGACACGTTGATCTATATTTAGACTGAACATCGACTCCACCCCCCGCCCGGCAGTCGTCACTTACCTGAACATCTCTGAGGGACGATGCTGCAGCACAAACCAGTGTCAGACTTTAATGAACAGAAACACTCTGATGTGAGTCCATCCTGCGACCAATAAATCAATATGCTAGGATCAGTGACCCCAGCATGCCATCACATTGTGGCGCACGAGCTTGAGCTATGAACTCAAACAGCAGAAATTTTGTTTCGCTGATATCGCTGTAGGCGCCCTGACACCTGGACACCAGCGTCCTTGTTGCCGCCATGGCGTCTTTTTTACACGCAGACATGGCCGGGCTCTGATGAGGGGGCGGAGGGCTACGCCAACACCAACCAGCTCCAGATAAGTGAAGCCATCACTGCAGCACCAAAGCCTGCAGTTCCTCTAACGTCCACCAGAGGGACCACAGTGAGTCGTTAAAGCTTTGCCGCTCTTTGGTCTCTGTAGCCAAAAGTATGGCGATTCTGTACTGAAGTACAAGTACTGATACTGGTGTTACAAAATACTCTGATAAAAGTTGAAGTCAAAGTGAAAGTGTACGAGCTCTGTACTCAAATACTTTTACTTTGCCTCCACGCCTGGCTCAATAATCATGTCCAGGCTGTGACCAGCTGACCTGCTGCTGCAGCTCTTTGTGGATGTACACAACTGAACAGGATGTAACCCAATGCTTCAGTCCCCACACCAACAGTACACAGTTTATACAAAGTTAGCATGAAGGTGGGATTTAATGACTGAATCTAAGCATCATCAGCTTAGCTTCATCTCTGCTAAAACTCATGTAAGCTAACTCTGATCACCACAGCCACTGTGTGCCGTCCAACACGGAGCTTCACCAACTAAGCCGTTTATCATTCACCAAACTGCAGAAAAGTTTCATGCAGCCTCTGACTCACACGTCAGCTCAGTTTGTTTTGCAGGACATAAGACAGAAATATAACATACCATCATATAGAGCTGTAAGTGAGCATCCTTCCCTTTAACTCTAAGCTCTCTTCTTCCTCTCCTGTCTTTCTTCCCTGAGTGAAGTTAGCTCTTCCTGTGAAATCTGCAGCTGCAACACATTATGAGTCAAACTGCACACAAACAGTTTGTGTGCTGATGTTTGTTGATGTGATAGAAACATTTAGTTTGAAGGAAGTAGAAGTCAAAAGTTATCTGAAAAATAAATACTCAAGTAAAGCACAGATATGCAGAAGTACAGTGAGGAAGTACAAATACTTTGATACTTCCCTGCTCTGTCTGCAGCTACGCCAGTTTAAATGTGGAGGTGCTTCACAAACCAGAGGGTGGAGAATACGTCCATCTTTGCAGTGTGAAGCTAACACTCAGGTAAACGTTTCACCTGTTCAGATGAGTAATATGCTTGTGTGTGTGAACGCTCATCTCTGATTGGCTCGTGCGGCGAGCGCTCTGACCTTCGTGTCCCATCTTGACGGTGTACTCTGGGGAGTTGTTGTAGATGAGGACGGCCGTGGCGTTGTACGCAGCTGCCTTCAAGATCTTCTCCTTAAAGGTGCAGTTACCTCTCTGCATCAGCGCCACCCAGTGGACACTGCGGGGCGGGACCAGGAAGTGAGTGTTTGGGTCGCATCCTTGGCGGTCGACCACTGAGAGGAAACCAAAGTCAGTTTAATGAAGTGTAACTAAAACGACTCAAAGGTGAGCTGCTCAACATTTGATCAATAACTCATCTTTAATCGAGTGAATTTTCCCAGATCAAACAACAATGATCAATAAAAACACTGAGACTTCAGATTAATCAATACATAAACAATAATAACAAGAACAAAGCTGGCTGCTGATCCGCGTGTCTTCAGTTAAAACACATTAAACCCCCAAACAGGCATGTCGACACATTACGGGTCAATCACTTCAGATGTTCATGTGAAGCTGATCGTCCTCTATAATGAAAACAACAAAAATCAGCTGATCTGTGGGCTCAGACCCACGTGTGGTGTCCCCCCCGCTGGGTCAACTTCAGACTTTTTGAGGTTTTCCCAGGTTTTCAGTTATTTTTATTTTCTGGGAGTTGATTACGTGAATCGAATGTCATGAAACTCCTCAAAGGCGTGAATCTGAAAGTCGGCCTGCTGCAGAGGATCATGGGAGTCAGCTGACAGCCCACCTGTGTGAGTCCAGTCCTCGTGGGACAGAGCACGCTATAGGCTGGTTTAAATCAGCTGACCAGACTTTACACACATGGACAGACAAGAAGATGACATTTTGTAGCACTTATAGTACCTCATTGATTTTAACAGAACCAAGGAGATGTGCAGCAGCTGTACCGTGAACTTTGAACTCAGCTCAGGTTTCACTAGCAGGTGCTCCAACATGCTTTTCTCTGTGTTATAGAGCAGGGCGATATGACCAAAAATATTTATCACGATATACATTCGAAAATTTGCGATAACAATATAACTGACAATATAATTGACATGAGACAAAATACTTTACAACTCCTCAACTTTATTAGTGCAAAAAACCCCCCAAAAAATCAATATATTTTCACTTACACAAGCAGCTTTTTTAAGTGCATTAAAGTTATATAAAAATTTAACAGTGCAAATGCAAATTCCTTGCTGACAGTTTAACCAAAAGGCATTTCCAGTGGAAACCGGCCGACATATCCTCAGCATAACCATGTAGAATATCCACAAAACTTAAAAAGAGGTTATACACACACAATACAGTAATATTATGTTGAACCACAGTACGTATCACTCCGCCAGGCTCCTGCCTACGATAGCCGTAATGCTCCGACAATCCATCAAGCGGTGCAACAGATTTTCGAGCGCCATGTACATAAAATCATTTCGAGGTCAGTAAACACAACCAGAATTCATACATAAGGCACACGGGATTATAAGGGACACTGTAGATTTTCAGAAAAATCAAAGGATTAATTTTAAGTGTGCCGTATTTTCCAAACAACACGGTAATAACGACGGCCTGCTAGCATGTGCTACCAAAAATAGTGCTTTGTTGTGTATCTGAGGGATGAAAGCTAAGCCAGTTCCACACCACTGAAGTTGCAGCATTTTTACAAACCAGTTCTGCTTCATCCGTTTCATTCAACGATCCGCTTTCACTCTTCTCATTCTGCGTCACCGTCATGTGCGTATGTAAACAAAGGCACTGCGCACGCGCGTTTTACCCATATTCTATCGCGATGTTTCATTTTCTTATCGTTGCCCAACATTACACCGGTGTTACCGTGAACGGTATGATATAGCCCAGCCCTACTGTGTTATTGTCTTTATTGTGGAACGGCTGCATTCAGCTGCTGCTGTGGTTTGAGCTGGAAAAACACTGAACTCAGTTATTTTACTTTGTTACACATCCGATTGATCACAGTTATAGTGACATGAAGGCAGGCCCGGCCCTAACCAATCTGGCGCCCTAGGCAAGATTTTAAGTGGCGCCCCCCTACATCGGCAGTGTAGTGTATGTACTCACAAGAAACCGAATAGCTTTGTCTTTGACCTTTTTTTTACTTAAAGAAAGCAAATTCACAATCAGAATAATTAACAAGATAAAAAAATATATGAATAAATAAATGAATACAAAAAGTAAAAAATGAATATATGAAATACAATAAATTTTACATACATAAACACAATAAAACGTGTCAACAAGTTGGATAAAATAAATTAAAAATACAATATAAATAAGGCAACAGGAACACCGCTTGATGCTGCTGCAAAACTGGTGGGTTGTGCTGCTGAGGTGGAGGCAACAGGAAGACCGCTTGATGCTGCTGCATCATGGCTGGGTTGTGCTGCTGATGCTGCATCACTGGTGGGTTGTGCTGCTGAAGTGGAGGCAGCAGCGGTAGATGTGGTAGATGGCCCAGGGGTGGGATTTAGAAACTTCAACAGTGCATCTGAAGAGAGGAGTATGTGACACCACTGAGTATTAAAGTCTAATAATAAAAACATATGATTCCAGGAATAAAATGAAATGATATAATATAAATGAAAAACCAAAGAGATATATGTATGATGTTAACTGATATGCAAATTAGATTAGATTCAATTTATTGTCATCATTACAGTGAAATGCTGAATAGCAGAATGCAAAGTAACAGTATAATATCATATGAGAATGTTATGTTATGATTATCTTTGACCGAATCACAGCAGTGCTCATATTAAAAAACAGCATTCCCTCTCATGTGATATTGCTTAATTAACATTAATGATGTGCACTTTAACAACTAGGCTTACAACTATAATATATACAGGGGTGGAAAAGTGACTATTACCTGCAGGGTAAACGTTAGCTAACCAGAAGGCAATAACAATGTAAACAAAAAACACCTGCTTAAAAGATGAATACAAATGAGGAATGGTGGGAAAGGTGGGAGTACTGTAATTACCTAACGTTACATTATTATTTTCCATAACAATTTAGCCCCCTCCACAATATTAACTGACGTTAAAACAGTTAACTAGCTATTTATTGATTAGCAATTAGCGAATCATGTAACATTAGCTTAATGCTAAAAATTTAGGTTACTATCACATTCAGACAAATAATTTCATGTAGGCTAACGTTACCTACCTCTGTCTTTTTCTCGTTTCTCCTCCTCTTCTTTTCTCTTTTTTCTTCCCTGGGCACCTGACAGTTTTGGCCGTTTTGACATCTTGTGTTGATTTTTTGATGTGGTGACGTCCAAAAGGAACCATGATACGGGAAGGGAGGGGGCGCACCGTGCGGGGGGGGGGGGGTAATGTTGTAACAAATAATATTTCTATTAAATAAACTTAATTTGCATTTTAATTAACGTGGGATTATTTTTTGTATTTAGAAATAATAGTACCAACTTTTTTTTTTTTTTCAACATTTGTGGCACTGGCGTGGCGCCCCCTGATGGACGGCGCCCTTAGCATTTGCCTATACGGCCTATGCCACGGGCCGGCCCTGCATGAAGGTCTGTGTGTGTGAGTCTGTGTCTGTGTTGGCGCTCCATCCAGCAGCTGCAGTGTCCTTGGACCATCTGACTGTAATCTGACACTTCGGAGCAGAGACTCTCCGACCTTCAGCAGCCAGAAAACCTCTGCAGTGTCTCACACACACGTGCACATACACACACATGCATGCACACGCACGCACACACACACACACACACACACACACACGCACCATCCACTTCATCAGCTGCTTCCTAGTGTTCATTGGAGCAGCTGATGGAGTGGATGGTGCGTGTGTGTGTTTTTGTTGACAGTGAATGTTGGTGTGTGTCGCTGAATTTGGCTGATTACTCTGACGGCAAAGAAAACAACAAATCAGCTTCTCTTAAACTCACAACTTTTTCTGAAACAAAGAGATAATCAGAGTAACTTCCAGGATCCTCCATCAGTGGGTTAGGCCACATCCACCTTTTCTCTTTTTCTCCTGAACAGCTTTGATGCGTTGCTCATACCGAGGCTCTGAGCTACCTTTACATTTGGCCTCTTTTCCTGTGTTCAGCTGAATGAGGGTGTTTTTAATTGCTTCCTGTCAGTGTGGACAAGCAGCACCTGAAAACTCCTCACCTGTCTTCAAGCGCACACAGCCTTCAGAGGAAGCTGTTGTATCTCTGATATCTGCATTTTGGTCGCTACTCACGCCTGGTGGTGACAGGTGGGGGTAGGGACATACACTGTTGGACTGGGCCATATCATACCATTCACGGTAATACCGATGTAATGTTAGGCAATGCTAAGAAAATGAAATATCGCGATATTTCATTTTCATGGGTAAAACGCGCATGCACAGTGCCTTTGTTTTCATACGCACATGGCGGATAAAGCATGGCGGAGAATGAGAAGAGCGAAAGTGGATCGTTGAATGAAACAGATGAACCATAATTTGTTTGTAAAAATGCTGCAACTTCCGTGGTGTGGAACAGGTTTAGCTTTCGTCCATCAGATACACAGCAAAGCACTATTTTTGGTAGAGCATGCTAGCGGGCCGTCGTTATTACCGAACTGATTTTATGTACACGGCGCTCAAAAATGTTTTAGTACGACTTTGCTAAGCTACGTAGCCGCACCGCTCGGCTTGTCGGAGCATTACAGCTATTGTGGGCAGGAGCCTCGCGGAGTGATACGTACTGTGCTTCAACATAATATTACCGTATTGTGTGTGTATAACCTCTTCTTAAGTTTTGTGGATATTATACATGGTTATGCTGAGGATATGTCGGCCCGTTTCCACTGGAAGTGCCTTTTGGTTAAACTGTCAGCAAGGAATTTGTATTTGCACTGTTACATTTCTATATAACATTAATGCACATAAAAACAGCTGCTTGTTTAAGTAAAATACATGGATGGGTTTTTTTGCACTAATAAGGTTGCAGAGTTGTAAAGTATTCTGTCTCGCGTCGATTATATCATCAGTTATATAGTTATCGCAAATTTTCAAATATATATCGCGATAAACATTTTTAGCGATATCGCCCTGCCCTAATACACTGGGAGGTAACTAAACAGCTACACCTTCACACCCAGTTCAGTCTGCACCACCTTAGACCAGTACAGCATCCACATCACACCACATTACTCCTTCTGTCAATCTCCTGTTCCCCTGTAGTGACCGAACTCCTTGAGCCAGGAACCCCTGCCAAACTCAGAGTCTGCCCTCCACCTTTGTGGCTGAGAACCAAGTGCACTTACACTCCCCCTTAAGAAGCTGAATGTTAGCCTTCTTTATCCAAACGTGTGCCTGGGATCATCGTCCTATTGGAACACCCAACTGTGTCCAAGCTTCGACCGAGTAGCTGTTGATGAGAATATTGAGGTGTTCCTCCTGTACCTGAACCACTGACAGCCCAGACCATGAAGCTACCACCACCATGCCTCAGTCGCACAGAGTCCTTACGCTTGAAAGCCTCCAAAATCCAAAATGTGTGCTGTACAATTATTCCACCGTGGAGGCAGAACACCCACATCCAATGAATGGATGAACTTCTGATAACAGCCAGCTACAAAACACGGCTCGTGTTCGATCAGCTGGTCCTCCCATTTGATCAAAGAACCTGATTTAAATTATATTATTAGTCTATAAAAAAATAACAGAGAGCTCAGAGATGATCTGGACCTTCAGCCAATCGTCTACTGTTCACTGAAGCCTCATCAGAAATGTCTCAGTGATGGACAGCTGTCAGGAAGACGTTCTTAATGAAGGGAAACGGGAAAATGACGAGAACTGGACTGAAGACCAGAGGAACAGGTCTGCTGGACAGATGGATCCACATCATGGTCAGTGTGTACGAGGAGATCAGGAGGTGGTCCCACCGTCTGCAGCCATCTGTGAGGCACGGTGGAGGTCATGGTTTCAGCTGCAGGTCAGTCAGTGGTGTTGGAGATTTTTGATAAACTCATGAATTATGAAAAGTGCCATGAACAGTATCGGTCATGGATGGGCCTCCCCAGAGCCTGGAGCTCAGCATCACTGTAAACTTCACTGAAGCATTGTGGGGTCATCCTGACAGAGGACACAACAAGGCAGAAACATCCAGAGAGCTTTGAATGTCCTTGAAGAACCTCTCCTGAAGATCCTGCTCAGAGAGCTGAAGGATGAAGCTGCTCACACCAAATATTCACTTTCAAACTCGTTACAAAAGTACATTCAGTTTTTGCCTCATTTACTGTGTTTCCATGTATTTTCCTACAAAACATAACCAAATGAGGGCTGACTCTGACCAGAAGTATGTGGAAACGTCCACTCAGCATTCATTTTACTGACAATGCAGGTGACAGGTGTGTGTGCTCAGATACCTCCGTGATGCGGTGCAGGTGCGACGATCACACCCCTGGTGTCGACCTTGGGGGAGTTCTGTCCATACTTCCCGTCATCGCTGCTAATCACATGGATGGCGTTTCCTCGCCCGTCCAGCACCGTCGCATTCACTGTAGCGCTCACAGACTCCTCCACCACCATGTTTGTGTCAGAGCGCCCTGCTGACACAGAGCGAGCCTGCACCGGGACCGGGACCAGGACCAGGACCGGGACCAAGACCAGGACCGGTGGGAGGGGGAGACGGGTCCGCATCCTCACAGCGTCTCCTGGTCACATCCAAACTGTGAGAAAGAGAAACAAAGTTTATGAGCCGGGCAGCAGCAACGGCTTGGGAGCTTCCTCTGCTTTAGGAAACAGGAAGTCCTCAGCACTGTGGATTTGTCATTTATCACCGTGAACGAGACGCGGGCTCTCACCTGTCACTGAGAGTCTGTCCTCCAGATGTTGGTCTCTTTGTTTACATTAATCCTCCGGATGCTGTTTCCCGGTTGGCTCTCCAGAGGATGATGTGTTATTCCTCTTTTGTCCTCCAGATGATCCTTTGTCTCCAGATGTGAGCTCGTGTTCGTTAATCTCTGGGTTCAGGCTGGAAGGTGCAGCTCGGACATCTGGAAGGTCGGAGCATCAGCAGCAGGCCAATATCTGGTGTTTGCATCCCGGAGCCTTGCGCTGGTTGGAGCCCGGATGGTAGCTCGGAGGTCGGGGCAGAATAGCTCGTTTTCAGCGGACTGCAGCCGCCTGCGGTTCCGTTAACAGTGACTGAGCCTCCGCCGTCTGCCGCCAGGTGCAAGCAGACACACCGGCGGGCTCCCGCTCACCCCCAGAGGTTCGGTGAAATGCTCGTGAGAGGATTTGGCTCGTGCACGGTGTTTTTTCCGGTTTGCCGCCGGTGAAAGCTGCGCGCTGCGGAGGATCGAGCCCCGTCTCCGTCTCTCCGATCAGCGAGAACTGCGCAGGCGCACACTGAGGGGCCCGGGCTTCATGTTTTGTAGCTGAGATTTGGATCAGCTGTCGCGATACCTGCAGAGAGGCGGAGCTAATAGTAACAACGACGACGATATCGATCGCTTATTGATCACCGACAGGTTGTGGATGTCAGCTGTAACAGTGCAACGTGAATGAGCAGCAGCAGGCGGTCAGCACCGTCCCCTGCTGGACACCGTCAGTACATGCAGGTGGGCTCAGTCTATCAGGTAACACTGACCGACAGCAGCTCACAGGTGTGTGTGTGGCTTCAGGTAAATCAGACAGGTGGCGCTGCTGGTGCCCTGCTTTGGAGCAGACCTGCTGAAGCTTCATGAGTGTTTGTGATGAGATCAGTCGTCCTGAAATATCTCACTCCTGTATAAACTCTTACCTGTGCAGGTAAATGCAGTACATGAGGTTGTTTTAGTGACCTGAGAGCCACTGATTCCTTTCAGAGCAGCTAAAGTCCAGTTTGCTCTTTTGCAGGTGACCTTTGACCCTTCTCAGGTTTTATTTTGTGCAGTGTTGTCGTCTTTTCTTCTTGCTCTGAATTTTTAATTTTCTTCAAGCTCCTGCTTTATGATTCCTTCCAGATGTTCCTGCTGTGCTCTGCAGGGCACACAGAGGCCATCTGAGCCTGAGCTCGTGTGGAGCGTCGGACATGAACAACGCCCTAAACTTCTGCATCAGCCACAGACGGGAAGTCTGCTTATCAGCTGCTAACCGCTCGGGAAGATGGAGATAGTTTCTCACTAGTTAGTTTCTGAGGACTGAAGCAGAGCTGCACGTCTGAGTGTGACGTCAGTGTGAGGCCAGGTGAGAGCAGTGCAGGTAAGCCTCATCATGTTTTACAGGTTTTGTTGTTTATTCAGTTTTGTTTTTGATTTTCAGTTTTCAGAGTTTCTTGTTTCAGTTTTTTAATGTTTTTTTTCTTTTCGCAGTAAAAGTGGAAAATGCTTCAGAGTAGAAACGCAGCTTGCCCCGCTGAGCTCTGATTGGGTGTGGGTTGTGGAGAGGATGGCGGGGAGGTAGTAGGAAGCAGGTACGTCAGGACTTCTATACTTCTGAGGACATACAGGGAGTGCAGAATTATTAGGCAAATGAGTATTTTGTCCACATCATCCTCTTCATGCATGTTGTCTTACTCCAAGCTGTATAGGCTCGAAAGTCTACTACCAATTAAGCATATTAGGTGATGTGCATCTCTGTAATGAGAAGGGGTGTGGTCTAATGACATCAACACCCTATATCAGGTGTGCATAATTATTAGGCAACGTCCTTTCCTTTGGCAAAATGGGTCAAAAGAAGGACTTGACAGGCTCAGAAAAGTCAAAAATAGTGAGATATCTTGCAGAGGGATGTCTCAAAATTGCAAAGCTTCTGAAGCGTGATCATCGAACAATCAAGCGTTTCATTCAAAATAGTCAACAGGGTCGCAAGAAGCGTGTGGAAAAACCAAGGCGCAAAATAACTGCCCATGAACTGAGAAAAGTCAAGCGTGCAGCTGCCAAGATGCCACTTGCCACCAGTTTGGCCATATTTCAGAGCTGTAACATCACTGGAGTGCCCAAAAGCACAAGGTGTGCAATACTCAGAGACATGGCCAAGGTAAGAAAGGCTGAAAGACGACCACCACTGAACAAGACACACAAGCTGAAACGTCTTGGCCCAGTCTTGAAACGTCAAGACTGGGCCAAGAAATATCTCAAGACTGATTTTTCTAAGGTTTTATGGACTGATGAAATGAGAGTGAGTCTTGATGGGCCAGATGGATGGGCCCGTGGCTGGATTGGTAAAGGGCAGAGAGCTCCAGTCCGACTCAGATGCCAGCAAGGTGGAGGTGGAGTACTGGTTTGGGCTGGTATCATCAAAGATGAGCTTGTGGGGCCTTTTCGGGTTGAGGATGGAGTCAAGCTCAACTCCCAGTCCTACTGCCAGTTTCTGGAAGACACCTTCTTCAGGCAGTGGTACAGGAAGAAGTCTGCATCCTTCAAGAAAAACATGATTTTCATGCAGGACAATGCTCCATCACACGCGTCCAAGTACTCCACAGCGTGGCTGGCAAGAAAGGGTATAAAAGAAGAAAAACTAATGACATGGCCACCTCGTTCACCTGATCTGGACCCCATTGAGAACCTGTGGTCCATCATCAAATGTGAGATTTACAAGGAGGGAAAACAGTACACCTCTCTGAACAGTGTCTGGGAGGCTGTGGTTGGTGCTGCACGCAATGTTGATGGTGAACAGATCAAAACACTGACAGAATCCATGGATGGCAGGCTTTTGAGTGTCCTTGCAAAGAAAGGTGGCTATATTGGTCGCTGATTTGTTTTTGTTTTGTTTTTGAATGTCAGAAATGTATATTTGTGAATGTGGAGATGTTATATTGGTTTCACTGGTAAAAATAAATAATTGAAATGGGTATATATTTGTTTTTTGTTAAGCTGCCTAATAATTATGCACAGTAATAGTCACCTGCACACACAGATATCCCCCTAAAATAGCTAAAACTAAAAACAAACTAAAAACTACTTCCAAAAACATTCAGCTTTGATATTAATGAGTTTTTTGGGTTCATTGAGAACATGGTTGTTGTTCAATAATAAAATTATTCCTCAAAAATACAACTTGCCTAATAATTCTGCACTCCCTGTAACAGTTTTTAAAAGTCTACAAACAAAACCAGCTAGCCTGAAGTGAGAAGAGGAAGACACGCACGGGTCCTCACAGAGGCACACATACCAGACACAGACACACACTTGGATTGCATCACCAGGGGAGGGGACAGCACAGCAGCTCTGAGATCAGACAGAACGCCTCAGACCACAGATGGGACTACTGCTGACAGCATTACTACCAATACTACCAGTACCGCTGATACTGGGAGAGAGTACTGTCAGTACTAGTCTGAGGTGAGCTGAAAAACATCTGCTGCAGCTGTGACTCAGTGAAGAAGAAGAAGAAAAACAATGAGGGGGCTCACTGGGACTCTCCTGCTCTTCGTCTGCCTGCTGGCGTTAGTCTGTAGCGTCTCTCCTCCTCTTCCTCACCCCACAGATGAATGTCCTTTTATGGCCATCCGTGAGTCTTCTTCTCTTCTTCTTGTGAGCGCGTAGGCAGGCTGACAGTTTTTACTGGCAGCTTTCTGAACCTGAGGGCATTTAAACAGAGTGAGGATGCACAGTGTTTACAGAGGGAAGCAGTGCCTCCTCCTCAGGGTCGATCATTTACTGACACTTTAGACAGCAGAGAAAAAACATGTACAAACTTAAAAGTCTGAAAATACTTTGTGTGCATTTGAAGACACTTTTATAAAATTCACATGTTTAATCAAACCTCTCAAATTAAACTGAATTAGAATACTTTATTGATCCCCAGGGGAGGTCATCAGACATGGAGAGACACCTGCTGTGTTTATTAAATGACCTTCAGTTAGGACCGGCTGTACAGTGGGGCAAAAAAGTATTAAGTCAGCCACCGATTGTGCAAGTTCCCCCACCTAAAATGATGACAGAGGTCAGTAATTTGCACCAGAGGTACACTTCAACTGTGAGAGACAGAATGTGAAAAAAAAAAAATCCATGAATCCACATGGTAGGATTTGTAAAGAATTTATTCGTAAATCAGGGTGGAAAATAAGTATTTGGTCAATAACAAAAATACAACTCAATACTTTGTAACATAACCTTTGTTGGCAATAACAGAGGTCAAACGTTTACTATAGGTCTTTACCAGGTTTGCACACACAGTAGCTGGTATTTTGGCCCATTCCTCCATGCAGATCTTCTCGAGAGCAGTGATGTTTTGGGGCTGTCGCCGAGCAACACGGACTTTCAACTCCCGCCACAGATTTTCTATGGGGTTGAGGTCTGGAGACTGGCTAGGCCACTCCAGGACTTTCAAATGCTTCTTACGGAGCCACTCCTTTGTTGCCCGGGCGGTGTGTTTCGGATCATTGTCATGTTGGAAGACCCAGCCTCGTTTCATCTTCAAAGTTCTCACTGATGGAAGGAGGTTTTGGCTCAAAATCTCACGATACATGGCCCCATTCATTCTGTCCTTAACACGGATCAGTCGTCCTGTCCCCTTGGCAGAAAAACAGCCCCATAGCATGATGTTTCCACCCCCATGCTTCACAGTAGGTATGGTGTTCTTGGGATGCAACTCAGTATTCTTCTTCCTCCAAACACGACGAGTTGAGTTTATACCAAAAAGTTCTACTTTGGTTTCATCTGACCACATGACATTCTCCCAATCCTCTGCTGTATCATCCATGTGCTCTCTGTCAAACTTCAGACGGGCCTGGACATGCACTGGCTTCAGCAGCGGAACACGTCTGGCACTGCGGGATTTGATTCCCTGCCGTTGTAGTGTGTTACTGATGGTGACCTTTGTTACTTTGGTCCCAGCTCTCTGCAGGTCATTCACCAGGTCCCCCCATGTGGTTCTGGGATCTTTGCTCACCGTTCTCATGATCATTTTGACCCCACGGGATGAGATCTTGCGTGGAGCCCCAGATCGAGGGAGATTGTCAGTGGTCTTGTATGTCTTCCATTTTCTGATGATTGCTCCCACAGTTGATTTTTTTCACACCAAGCTGCTTGCCTATTGTAGATTCACTCTTCCCAGTCTGGTGCAGGTCTACAATACTTTTCCTGGTGTCCTTCGAAAGCTCTTTGGTCTTGGCCATGGCGGAGTTTGGAGTCTGACTGTTTGAGGCTGTGGACAGGTGTCTTTTATACAGATGATGAGTTCAAACAGGTGCCATTCATACAGGTAACGAGTGGGGGACAGAAAAGCTTCTTACAGAAGACGTTACAGGTCTGTGAGAGCCAGAGATTTTCCTTGTTTGAGGTGACCAAATACTTATTTTCCACCCTGATTTACGAATAAATTCTTTACAAATCCTACCATGTGGATTCATGGATTTTTTTTTTCACATTCTGTCTCTCACAGTTGAAGTGTACCTCTGGTGCAAATTACTGACCTCTGTCATCATTTTAAGTGGGGGAACTTGCACAATAGGTGGCTGACTAAATACTTTTTTGCCCCACTGTATATGTGTGTAATACCAATACCAATCAAGGTCTGTGAAGGTTCTCAGTCATCCAGGTCATTGTAGTCAAAGGAGCTTGGAAAGAAAAGCGTCTGGACTTCTTTAAGTTGCTTGAAGACGTTTCACCTCTCATCCGAGAAGCTTCTTCAGTTCTAAGGTCAAATGGTGGGGAGTCCCAGATTTAAACCTAGTGGGAGTCCCCCCCCACAGAGGGACAAAAGGACCCCCTGATGATCCTCTAATCGCCTGAGCCAAGGTGTGAAACTGGGTGTGGGTCCCAATCAGCCAGGGTTTCGGGTGAGCTCATTGTGAAACCTGGCCCCACCTTATCATGGGTATTCCTGAGGTCAGATGGCCCAGGATGTGAGTGGGTGTTAAGGCGTCTGGGGAGGGAACTCAAAACTGGATTATAGATGGCATAGTTGGTGTCGTAAACCACCGACTCTGTTCAATCAATGTAAACTTTATTTAAATAATTACTTTTTACAGACACAAGCTGTGCCCCAATTCCGAGGCCACATCCTCCTGAGGACCCGGCCTTCACGGTCTACGTGGGCCGGGTCCTCCGAACATCGAGAGCGCCGAAAGTGAGCGGCTGTGAAATGGGACAGTCTAGGTTTACGGCACCGCTGCCTCGGAGGAGTTTAATAAACTCAGCCGTCTGCTCCTTGCTAGCTAAGATATAACAGGACACTGGAGTAAGGTCTTCTGTGATATCAGTTTTCTGTTTGACGTTTATTCAGCTGTGTGAAAACTATAACTTTAATCTCAGCCAAACCGATTTACTCAGGAATAAATAAAACACTGAAAAAAGTCAAACAATAACATTTTTAAGTCATCTGAGTGACTTGTATATCATATCATGTTTAACCTGAGTAGCCAAAGACTGCAGGGGTCTGAAAACGATGTGCCCTATCGAGTGGGTGGGTAACAGACGTCTCAGAAAACATTGGAGCACTTATACAAATATGTGATATCTTGATAAACCGAGCAGATATTTGAAGTTTACACAGCTACATTCTCGCCTGGAAATATGTTAAAAGTTTATTTTGTGACCCAGAAAGAGTAATAAGAGTAATATTAAAACTAAGCTGAAAAACAGGAAAACTGGAATTGGCTGGGCCGCGCTATCAATTCTGGGATACACTGGGCCACGAAGGATACATCCAACAATCATTAATCAATAATCATATTGTAAATGTCTCTGAAGTTACAGGCTTGTCCAAGATCAATTATAGTCTGTCTGAACCTGCATGTGATCATGTGCTAATGCAGAACACGGTTCTATTCTGGTGATGAGTCTCTGCTGGAAACACAGAACACACCTGAACACCTGTTCAACCAATCACATTGACTTTACTCTGACCTGATCTCCAGGTCTCCTTCATCAGGCTGTGGGACAGGAAGCTTTAACGTTCCCATGGATCCAGTTTAAAGTCTTACAGCTCTAATGTGGAAATAAACATTAGAAATAAACAGCAGCACTGAGCGCGCTCAGACACAAAATCATTCATTCAAATCGTGGTTTAACATTAATTACTGTTAGAGTTTTATGGTTTTTATAGATTTCATCTGACAACATCTCTGATTGGTTTGAGTAGCTGGAAGCTGTCCTGAACTTTGTTTGTGGTCACACCCCTCTGGTTTCTCTGTGACGGTGGGTCGTCTGGACTGCTGATCACAAGGCATCAACAACCCCCCCTCACTAGCCCTCTCTGTGTAAACACATCCAGTTCCCCTTGACTGAAGCTTTGTGGAAACCTTTATGGAAAATGAATGTGCATGTAAAGTACCAACACAGTTCACTCATAACTTTTTGTGTCTTTGTACACTGTACTAACAAAATCCCACACCTCACCATTTGGGATGTAAAAGGTTAGAGTTCATCCAAAGTAAAGTGGGTCTTTAACAGACAGGTGAGGTACAGAGGTCTGCAGGGAGAAGGAAGTTCCTGCTGAACAGAAGCACAGAGCACTCTGTTAGCTGTCCAGTTTTATCTCAAAGGAAGCAGGAAGTGCAGCTAACAGGACACGACAAGCTCCAAAAAGTCTTTTTAAAAGAGGTCTTGGCACTCGGCAGCCATCTTGGAATGAACTTGGGCAGTATGCCACCGTTCAGTGATGATGGTTCTCGCAGGAGCGACATGACCTTTCTGTGTAACATCGTTAAATCTTTGAGCACAAACAGAAAATCTGATACTGGTGCTCAGCCACGCTGGGCGAAGTTGCCGTAGATGATTCAGGCTGATCAGGAAGTTTCCCAAAGTATGAAAAACAACTCAGCAAGTCGGACACACTCAGGGACCCAACACAGGAAGTTTAGCTTTTAGCCACAACTGACTCATACCAACCTTTGATACATCTTAAAGATAAATATCAGTCAGTCCTGCTTGTTTGCTGAGCAGTACAAAGGAAATATCCCTCCTCTGTTGGAGACATTTGTAAGTCTGACAACTTTACTGGCATTTATCAAACTGTAGGAGGAACACAAGGCTGCGTGTTGGAGGTGATCAGTGTCCACACCACAGATATTCTGAGGACAGGCCAGGATACCACAGCGGTCTAAATGTCTTCACATGTGACTGAATTTCACTGATTTGTTCCACTGTGAGCTTTGTCAGCTTTTATTTTAACAGTCTGGAAGAAGAGTTCAGCATCAAACTGCATTTCTGTCCAGTGGAGGAAATCTGTGTTGGTCTTTAGTAAACATCTGCTTTAACAGTTGTATTTTCTTCTTCACTTGATAAAAATGAAAACCAAAACTCACTTTCCAGGAATTTAAAATGCACCTGCAGTTCCCCTGTCGTCCAGCCGTGGCTACAGTAGTGAGTCAGTCCCCAGAGACACCCATGTTAAAACTTTACAGCAGAAATACCTATATGGGGGGAGGGGCCGGTGTCCTGCAGGTTTCAGATGTGTCTTTGATCCAACACAGCTGATTTAAATGGCTAAATGACCTCAACATGTCTTGAAGTTCTCCAGAGGCCTGGTAATGAACTAATCATATGATTCTGGTGTGTTGACCAGGGTGAGATCTGAAATTTGCAGGACACCGGCCCTCGAGGTTGGAGTTCCCCACTCCTGCTCCAAAGCCTAACCTGTCGCTGCCATCGGACAGGTGTTTTTTTTTTTTTTTTTAAATATCTGTAACTCAATTGAAAGAATTCCAGCTGTTCCTGAAAGCAGCGACTCTTCACTTTTTCAGTAAAGTTGGAGTCATTACGGTAACCTCAGGCAGCCCTGCAAAGACAGAGGTTGGCTGAGAGAAGAGAGAGTGAGTGAGTGTGATGGAGCTGTAGACATTTTATCAGTCATCTGGGTTCTTGAGTTCTTTTTACCATCTTTTTAAAATTGTTTTGTTTTTGTTGTTTTCTGTGTTATTTGCCGAGATTTGGATGTTGCGACTTGCAATGCAAGCGCAGAGTTGCTACTTTCAGGAACAGTTGGAATTTTGCAATTGAGCCAGTGGTTAAATGGTTAAAGTTTGACCTAAAACCAATGGGAGTGCCCGCGCTCCCATCAGTTTTAGCGGGTTAAGGGGAGACCTGTTACGCTCTGATGTGTGTCGTGTCCCTGCAGGTGTGCGGACCTTCCGGCTCAGGCCTACCTGTAATGGGACAACTCTGAAGGAAAAGCAGCTGAAGGAGATCCAGGCTCCAGCCACCAACCTGTACCTGCCCATCCTCTACCTGCTCGCCTTTGTGGTCGGTCTGCCCTCCAACTTGCTGGCTCTCTGGGTTCTGGTGTTCCGGACCAAACAGCTGCCGTCCACCACGCTGCTCATCAATCTGACGGTGGCCGACTGCCTGCTACTCATGGCGTTGCCATTTCGGATCGTCTACCACTTCCGGGGGAACAACTGGGAGCTCGGCGAGCCCTTCTGCCGCTTTGTCATGGCGATCTTTTACGGCAACATGTACGGCTCCATGTGGTGTCTGGCCTTTGTGTCCCTGGACCGATACATCGCTTTGGTCCACCCATTTCGCGCCAGGACTCTGCGCAGCCAGCAGGTGTCTCTGTGTATGTCAGTGGTGGTGTGGACAGTGGTTCTGGTTGCCATGCTGCCACTGCTGCTGTCACGGCAGACCTACGAAGTCAGCACGCTGCAGATCACCACTTGCCACGATGCGCTTCCAGAGGATGAGCATGAGAACTACTTCTTGCCGTATTTCGCCACCCTGTTCGCCACCTGCTTCCTGCTACCCTTAGCCATCGTCCTGTACTGCCACAGCACTGTGTTGCGCACCTTGCTGGCCGGGGGAAAATTCTACGGTCACGCCATCCGGGTGACGGTACTGGTGCTGCTGGTCTTCATCGTGTTTCTGCTGCCGAGCAACATCCTCCTCCTCCTCACCTATGCTGACAGCTCACTGGACGGAGATGGAGAGGACCTCTACATGCCCTACATGGTGAGCTTGGCGGTGAGCACCTTCAACAGCTGCATCGTCCCGTTCATTATCTACTACGTGTCCACGGAGTTCCGGCAAAAGGCCAAGAGCACTTTGTGCTGCCACTGCGATTCTGAGGATAAAACATACTCTCTGGTCAAGAATATGTCATCTTTATCATCAGGCCCAAGGTCAAAGGTCACCCTGCTGTCCATGTCCAGTCGACAGAGGCCACCTGAGATGCCATGCAGCTCCCAGGAGAACAGAGTAACGGACACCTGACTGCAGACTGTCATGCAAATGTCTTCAAATTGTTGGACTGCTCCTTTAAACGGGGAACTACGGTATATTGATCTCTTATTGGCTCTGATCACGTCAGCTGATGTCACATGTTTAATGATTTTTTTTTTTCACTAGGACCAATTCTGTTTACATTATACATGCTTCCCTTAGGCAGTATCATTAGAAGACATAGCATACATTTTCACTGCTATGCAGATGACACCCAGCTCTATCTGTCCATGAAGCCAGATAACACACACCAATTAGTTAAACTGCAGGAATGCCTTAAAGACATAAAGACCTGGATGGCCGCTAACTTTCTGCTTCTTAATTCAGATCAAACTGAGGTTACTGTACTCGGCCCCGAAAATTTTAGAAATATGGTATCTAACCAGATTCTTACTCTGGATGGCATTACCTTGGCCTCCAGTAACACTGTGAGGAACCTTGGAGTCATTTTTGACCAGGACATCTCCTTCAATGCACATATTAAACAAATATGTAAGACTGCTTTCTTCCATTTGTGCAACATATCTAAAGTTAGAATTATCCTGTCTCAGAGTGATGCTGAAAAACTAGTTCATGCATTTATTACTTCCAGGCTGGATGACTGTAATTCATTATTATCAGGAAGTCCTAAAAACTCCCTGAAAATCCTTCAGTTAATCCAAAATGCTACAGCAAGATAACCCTGATAACCCTCAGGTCAGTGGCTCCAAGTTTGAGATGAGATAGCCTTTATTTGTCAGTTGCAGGTCTTTTGCCCACAACTGAGATGACAGACCTTGCCGACCGTACATACAATACACAAACATCACATTGGGGAGACAGGTCAGGCTAGGTAGCGAGGAAAAAAAACATTGAAATGTGTAACACAAAAGAATAATACAGGAATGCACAGGTATCAACACACCATAACACAATAAACACAGACAAGCAACATGGGAAAGAGTTCCAGTGTGTACATCTGATCTGGGACTGCTGCAATCTTCGACTGTGCCTCCAGCTGACCCGATATCCACATCAGAGGGGAGGTAAGCGTTGGAGGTGGTGTTGGATCCGGGGTAGGGAGGGTGATGCGTCAGTGAGTGCTTATCAGTGTATATGTATGTGTGTGCGTGTCCATAGTTCAGCTGAGACAGTGTCCTTCACCCTGCCAGGCTAAGTAAACAGTCTTCCAGCCAACCCAGGTGGCCTTGCATGGAATGGGAAGGAACAGTCTAAACACAGTCATTATCAGGGAGTTTTTGTTCAGCTCCAGCCTTGAGTCCACGGCTGGCACCGAAGGGGTAGCCGGATTATGATGGTAATTTTTCTTTTGCGACAACTCATGAGAATTTCAAAGCTGTTCTTTAACACTCCGACACTGGTCTCTGAATCTTCCGTTGGAGAACCGCGAGCTTCCCCATGTTGGTATCAAACTTGGTCTTGTCATTCTTTTGCTCAGAGAGCCGATTCTGAGAACTCACGACCGCAGTCAGCTGTTCCACGATGTAATCAAACTTTCGCTCAAAGGTGTTATTCTGAGCAGGCCTCTCCTTGATGTAACCCAATATATGTTCAGAGGTGTTATTCTGAGTATTCACTGCAGCTGTAAGCGTCTCCAAGATCTTAATCATGCTGCCTTCAGTGAGCCTTTTCTGAGAAGTCGCGCCTTGTCCCATCGTTTCAATCCCAGCGGGCAGCCTTGTGGGGGTTTGAACAGCCGGTTCCGCTTTCTTAATTCTTCGATAAGCCAGGGCCAAGCCAGCTCCGATCAGCAAGAACCCTGTTAACATGGTTTTGGATAGGTGGATATCTTCAGCGTCCTTGATCGACAGTCCCGCCAGGCACACGATCCTCCATTTCTGCCACCCGTCCATCGTGTATCCGGCAGGGAAAGTCCCTGCAGGGCACTCTGGCTCTCCCGAGCCCAGACTTCTCGTTGAGAAAAGGGTGTCAATAGCATTCAGAGACCAGTTGATCAAATCCATAATTCTCTTTAGGTTTTAGAAACAGACTGTGAGAGAGTGTTCCAGGGAAAGTAATACAAAAAACACGAGACTAGACAAGGACATAAGAACTAAGCAGGGAAGATAAGGGAGAGGAGAGGAGAAAAAGTGCGTCCGCCTCCTCCGAGAGCCAAAAGCAAAAATTTTATGGCCCGTATACATTTTTATTGGCTTGTGGAAAAAAAGCTTGTATTTTTTCATTTTTAAATGTTAATGCAATTTAATTACTACAATATTTTATATTATTTCACTTTCAATCTGGAAAATGTTATGAAAGCCGTGAAATAAACATGGTCTGGTACACCCCACGCCCCCCTTCAGAGTCACCTCTGTTTGTTGCAGATATGGCCTCCATGTAGAAAAGGACGTCAGAGTTTGTTGATCAGGTGTTTTGATGAAGGGCTCCTGCTCATACAAGCCAACCCTCCCAATTTTTCTGGGAGAATTTCAGTGCCCCTCCCGAAAATTTCCATTCTCCCGATTTTCCACCCGGACAACAAAATTGAAAAACCATATTGCAGAATTCATAGCGCGGCCCAGCCAATTCCGGTTTCCAACAATGGTGGCACCTACTTAGTTTTAATATTACTCTTATTGCTCTTTCTGGGTCGCAAAATAAACTTTTAACATATTTTCAGGCAAGAATGTAACTGTGTAAACTTCAAATATCTGAGCCGACGAGAACAGCAAACTCCCGGCACATCGTTTTCAAACCCCCGCGGTCTTTGGCTATCAGGTTAAACATGATATATAAGTCACTTTGATAACTTAAAAATGTTACTGTTTGGCTTTTTTCAGTGTTTTATTTGTTCGTGAGTAAATCAGTTTGGCTGAGATCAAAGTTATTAGATTAGATTAAATTAAATTTAACTTTATTAATCCCTTGGGAGGGTTCCTCCGGGTGTTTTCACACAGCTGAATAAACGTCAAACAGAAAACTGATTAAACAGAAGTGTGAGACGGCCAAAAATTTACGCCAGCGTCCGGTTATATTTTCGATAGCAAGGAGCAGACGGCTGAGTTTGACTCCACCGAGAGAGCTCATGACATAATTCTGAAGGATAGACCGTCGCTCACTTCCGGCCTACACAGCTTTCGGAGGACCCGGTCCACTTAGACCGCGAAGGCCAGGTCCTCAGGAGGACGCAACTTCTGAATTTGGACACCCCCGCTGTTTCCGGCCAGCCAATAATAACGGTGACATTTTTATCCGATAAATAAACACTGTAAAATCCAAGTTTATATATATATATATCTTTATGTATATGTATGCCACCCCCCAACAGCCCTTTTGAATGTCTCCCTAATTCTGAGGTCTCAAGGTTGGCAAGAATGCTCCTGCTTGCCTTTCCAGTAAAGGTTTTATTGGCGGTTAAAGGAACAGTGCATGAGTTCAAAGTCTCACTCATGGCTCCACCTCCTTCATGGTGTGTAAACAGACTGTTCATAGCCTGTGCGTAGCTTGTAGTTATAGCATATTCATAACATACCTTCATACCCTGTACGCTGTAACATAGATCCATATTCTGTAATATATCTGTATTATTGCTGAAGCACTTTCTGGATGGATGCAAACTGCATTTGGTTGCCTTGTACTTGGACATGTGCAATGACAATAAAGTTGAATTCTATTCTGTTCTATTCAGACTTCGACTCCACGTTAACCTGTGCCAGTGTTTCAGGTTAAGGGTGTCTGTGTCTGTCTGCCAGAGTGTCAGGCGGTTTCACAAGACTGAAGACCTCAGCAAACAAAGTCTCCATCTGCAGCTCGCACAAATGCATGCACGTATCGACATTATCCTCACGAAACCACCGATCAGCTCGACGGACCCTCCGGTTTACCTGCATACATCCTGTTCACCTGTGAGCTGTTACTGATTCAGGAAACACGCACACCCTCCTCACAGCTGCTGGAGCTTGTGTTTCTCCACAGAGTGACGGACCAGGAGAGACGATGGACACTGAGATAACTACAGAGCTCTTTAAAAGGCAGCGGGTGGGATCATGGTCTTTGCTTCATGTTTAATAACTTGTCAGTTTAGAAGTGATAAAGTCTAAAAATTGGACGTAGCTTCCTGATCTTAAGAGTGAAGCCAACATGGAAGCGTGTTCCTTCTAAAATCCAGCAGGTGGCAAACCTTCTGATTGTGAAACAGAGGTCCGTGTGAAAACCGACCACCACTGACCCCTCCCTGTGATCAGTCAGCTGGTATTTTAGCTGACAAACCGATGCTGTGGGTTCTCTGTGAGCTTCTGGATGGATCGCTAACAGTGCTGGCACAGTTATGACGTTCCTTTGGGAAATTTGTGTCTTTGTTAGGAAAGTCTGAATAAATAAGTTGGATGTGATCTTTGTGTTCGAGTTTGCTCTCAGATCTGATTAATTCAGCTTCTTTGAGAGGCTGTCCACACTCTGACACGAGGACCCTTCCCTCGGAGGAAGCAGTTTCTCTGTAAGAAGACTTCCCTGCAGAATGTTTGAATACCTGCTGCTCGCTCTCTGCATCACATCCTGCCAAACCATCAAGAGGAAGCTTTTCAGAATAAGAGGAAATATTGGATAAGGCATGACAGCTCTGAACCAATCAGTTTGCAGCAAACCAGCAGTTTAATAACACATCCCAAATCTGTACAGGAACATGAGCACACGGAGGTTTCAGCAACACAAACCAGTGAGGCCAGTCTGGCCTCACCAGCAGCTTTACTGGAACACTGTGGCTACTGGGAAACACTCCCATAAATACACACGTGTGTGTTACTGCAGATATGTTTACAAGTGTCTTTATATGAATAACACGTCTATAAAAATGTTCATACAGCTTCCAAACTAATACAAAGTGATAACTGATGGAAGTACTGCAGTACTATGAACTCCAGCTGGATCATCACATGACTTTTATTATGAAATCCTCACAGGAAATGCAGCATTAGCGCTGACAGAGTGACAGGAAGAACACATTACACTGTCCCAGCAGGAGGCGCCAAACCAACGCATGACTTCCAGACAGCCAATTTAAGTCTGAGGCAGGCGCCTCATTGGTCACTTTACACACAGACGTGTAGAACTGACCAATGAGGCGCCTGCGTTTAGATGTGACCAACTGTGTTCACAGTTTGATTTGTTCCACATGTTGCAGCTCGTTTACTTCAATTTAATCTTCACAGCTCCGCGTTTCTATGATGTCATCGTTTGTGTAATCTGATGTGTAATCCCAGAGTCGTCACTGAAGCCGGCTCTCTGTCACTTAGTCTCTTCTAACTTTATTTAAACACATCCGCAGGAACAGCGCTGCGGGTTACCTGTGACACCTTCCTCCTTTACCTGTGTGAGCTTCATCGAGTATTTGAACTGACAGGTTAGAGAAGGTTACTGATGTGAGATATCAGATTAGACTCGTTGGAAACATTAAAATATCATAAAAACATTTTTCACCGTTTGTGAGTCATTCACAATTAAACACGTGTGATCAAACTTCCTGTTACATAAAGAGAACGACTCAGCTCTCAGTCTGTTAAGTACAAACTGATACAGCGCCCTCTCCTGGCTGCAGAGGACGCTGCACACAGGCTGAAAAAGTCAGAGAGCCGCTGATGTTAGTACAGCCCCGAACTGACCTCCAATCACCTACAGGCGGCCGAATCACATGGCCCTCCTCAGCCGCAGCTTTTACAGTAAAGTCTGCCTGACGGGTCCTGTATGAGGTCATGCGATCGTTGTCTCTGTAACCTGAATGGCTACCTTGAGTCGACTGCTGGCGTGCTGTGAATGGAGGGAGATCATGTGACCCCACCGTTCGGTCCTCAGACATCGTAGGGCCTCTCCTCTTCCTCCCGCTCCTCCTCCGTGGTATTCTTGATGAAGGCGGAGGAGAGCTCTTGCAGGAGCAGTTCCTGCGATGGCGTGCAGACTCCCATCAGCGTCTGCCTGCTTCTCACTGCAGGCTGGCTGGCGGCATCTGAATCTGGAGAGCCTGCATCTCCATCGCCTCCGCCGGCTCCTCCGCTACTGCTGCTGCTCTGCTCCAGAGTCTCCACGGAGCCTCTCGCCATCCGGACTACTTCCGGGATGATCATGTGATCCAAATCTCTGGACTCCACGGGAACCAACCTGAGTGGGGGGTGGTCTGGCACTTCCTGGGTCTCTGCGATGCTGCTGGACAGGAAGCTGGTCTCCAGAGACTTCAGGACCTGCAGGCCGAAGTCGCCGACCTCCTCGTAGAGCGGCTCAGGCAGGTCAGGAGACTCAGAGCGTTCCTCGAACGAGTCCTGCTGGACCTTCATGGGCTGGAGACACACACGAGACCCAAGGTTAAACCCCGCCCCCCCAGCGTTTACTACAGGCTCACAAGTGAGACGAGAGGAAGTACAGAGTACTTACAAAGTACATTGAGAGAGTTCTCCGGTCGTGTAGTTTCCTCTGCAGGGGGAAGACAAAGTACAGATGACGAGTTTGTGCATTTGACCTGTGAGAGTTTACTGAGCATGTCTGAGAAACAGCTGAGAGAGTTGGACTCTAACCAGCGTCTGATTGGCCGACAGCATGCTGCTGTTGCTCTCGTCTCCTCTGATGGGGACGAGCGGCATCGTTCCGAACTTCTGCTTGGAGATGTCAGAGGAGGAGTGGCGGCGCAGCACTGGAGGACCCGGGTCATCGTTCTGCAACAGAAGCACATCCATGATGGCCAGCACAGGAGCGACGGCTGATCCCAGACCAGTGTGCAGGTAAACGTACCTGAGCTCTGAGAAGGCTCGTGATCCAATCCCACAGCTCGGCCTCGCTGCTGCAGCACAGGTACCTGGTGGAGGGGAGGGGCAGATACTTTTGACTTCATGCAAAACTCAAACCCTCAGAGCTTTTATTTTAATGCACGACGGCCACGTGTGACTGAGTCAAACATCAGCTGCAGGTGAGTGTGACGCTGAGGAGGACAGGTGAGCCCTGATACTTACAGCTGGTGTTTGTCTGACATCACTGTGAAGCCCCACCTGCACAGGAAACACACAAGCCATCAGCCTCTGACGCTCACTGCTCAGTTCAGACTGCAGGAGTGTGTGTGTGCATGTGTGTGCATGAGTGTGTGTGTGTGTGTGTCTATGTGTGTGTGTGTGTGTGTGTGTCTGTGTGTGTGTGTCTATGTGTGTGTGGGTGTGTGTCTGTGTGTTTGTGTGTGTGTCTGTGTGTGGGTGTCTGTGTGTGGGTGTGTGTCTGTGTGTTTTTGTGTGTGTGTGTGTGTGTGTGTGTGTGTGTGTGTGTGTGTGTGTGTGTGTGTGTGTGTGTGTGTGTCTATGTGTGTGTGGGTGTGTGTCTGTGTGTTTGTGTGTGTGTGTGTCTGTGTGTGTCTATGTGTGTGTGGGTGTGTGTCTGTGTGTTTGTGTGTACGGGTTCTTACTATACTGGTGGGGACCAACAGCCATTTTTTGAAGCCATTTTTCACACTCAAAATGTGGTTTATGTGTGAAGCTACATTTGAGTTCGGTTTAGGTGTAGGGTCAGCGTTAGTCATTCATTTTTGATGGTTAGGGTAAGCAGCTAGGGAAAGCATTATGTCAATGGGAGGTCCCCACGAGGATAGCAAACCAGACGTGTGTGTGTTACCTGGTTGGAGCCTTCAGCTTCTTGCGGATGCCGATGTAGATCTTTAAGGACTTCAGAGCCCACTCCTTCTCAGGTTTGATGCTCTGCAGACACAGATGGTGAGACTTTTGTTTTTTACTATTGTTTTACTGAGATTTGCTGGTTTTCTGTTCTTATTTTGGTTTTTAATGTTTTCCCAGGTGTTACTCGTCTTCTTGTTCTCCAGTATTTTGTACACATTCCTCCTGTTTGTTAATTATTCGGCCACAGTTGGTGTGGAGCGCCTACAGTTTTGTTGTCCATGTACAATGATATCTATTCTATTCTATTCTTTTTTAACTGTTTGTTTTACTGCTGTCTACTGTTCCCGACTACCTTCTTGTCTTTGAGCAGCAGCAGTTTGTGGTGTCGAATCTGGAACGTTCTCTCCTGGAACCTGGTCCCCTGAAGGAGCTTCGGAGGCTCCTCGCGACACCTCAGCAGACCCACCTTCATGATCTCGCTCTTATAAGCTGACAGGCACACACAGGTGGACACGTTAGCCATTAATGCAACATCAGAAGCTTATTATCGCACAGCTGTGTCCACCTACAGGTGAGGAGAGTGATGCCTTCTCCTTTAGGGACCCTCTTCACCACCAGGTAGGCGGAGCTCGGGTCGGCCATCTTACACCACTGCAGAGCCTGCTCCAGGACCTTCTCTTTGGGGTGTAACGGACGCTCTAGAAACATGACAACAACCAACATGTGAGACAGGTGACCTCTGACCTCCTGAGAGAGACAGGAGTGTTTGCTCACCCAGCTGACCGTCCTCGATGGCCTCGAACGTCATCCAGACGTCTTTGTCCCCAGCTGGGACGTTCCTCATGTACAGAACCTGATTGGTCAGCTCCTCAGCACACATGGTGGGGGACACCTGCACGGGTCAGAGGTCACACAGCTTTAGTAATCGTCATTATCGCTATCAATAAAAGTTCTGATTAACGATGCCCAGCCTTACTTTGAGAGTTATGCAGCAGTCGGGTATCTTCATCTCCAGATAGATTTCAATGATCAGATCACCGGCCTGAGAGAGCTGTACAGAATCAACCAATCAGGCGGCGGTTTCAGACACAGAGGCAAAATCAGCTAAACTTTAAAAGGAACCGCCGAGGACCGGCTGAGGGAACGCATCGCACAAAGGATGATGAAGATGGAGCTGCCAGGCAGGAGGAGAAGAGGAAGGCCTCAGAGAAGATTCATGGGTGTAGTGAAGGAGGACATGCAGAGGGTGGGGCAACAGGATGCTGGGATAGAGACGGATGATCACGTTGGTCCCAGAGACCAGGACGCTGAATGAAACACTTAACACATGTTCTACGTTCTATGGTTCACCTGTGTGTCTGTGCAAGAGTGAGTTTGTGTACCTGAGTGTCCTTCCAGGTGGTGATGAGGCTGATTTCCAGCTCAATCTGGGTCTGATGCTCCTCATCGATCTGAAACATGAAACAGAACGTCACACACAGGAGAACGTCACACACAGGACAACGTCACACACGAGGGAACATGACACAGAGAGGAGAACGTCAAACACAGGAGAACGACACTCAGGAGAACGTCACTCAGGAGAACATGACAAAGAGAGGAGAACGTCACACACAGGAGAACGTCACACACGGGGGAACATGACACAGAGAGGAGAACGTCACACACAGGAAAACGTCACACACGAGGGAACATGACACAGAGAGGACAACGTCACACACAGGAGAACGTCACACACGGGGGAACATGACACAGAGAGGAGAACGTCACACACAGGAGAACGTCACACACGGGACAACGTCACACACGAGGGAACATGACACACACAGGAGAACGTCAAACACAGGAGAACGACACTCAGGAGAACGTCACTCAGGAGAACATGACAAAGAGAGGAGAACGTCACACACAGGAAAACGTCACACACGAGGGAACATGACACAGAGAGGACAACGTCACACACAGGAGAACGTCACACACGGGGCAACATGACACAGAGAGGAGAACGTCACACACAGGAGAAACGTCACACACAGGAGAACGTCACACACAGGAGAACGTCACACACGGGGGAACATGACACAGAGAGGAGAACGTCACACACAGGAAAACGTCACACACGAGGGAACATGACACAGAGAGGACAACGTCACACACAGGAGAACGTCACACACGGGCAACATGACACAGAGAGGAGAACGTCACACACAGGAGAACGTCACACACAGGAGAACGTCACACACGGGGGAACATGACACAGAGAGGAGAACGTCACACACAGGAGAACGTCACACACGAGGGAACATGACACAGAGAGGAGAACGTCACACACAGGACAACGTCACACACGGGGGAACATGACACAGAGAGGAGAACGTCACACACGGGAGAATGTCACACACAGGAGAACGTGTTGGCGTGCCCCTACGGCTTACTCACTTCAAAGACGTACAGGTAGTTGTCTATCAGGTCCTCCACGATCTTCACCTCATGCTCACCTTTCCCATCCGTCTGGAACAGACTTGGAGCGAAGAGCAGCGATAGGTTCTTGGTGCACATCTGGTTCAGATCTGCGCACTTCTGGACCCTGAAGAACCGCAGGTAACCTCTTTAGACTCATCGTTTGGCTCAGTGTCCTACACTCACCTGCTGTTTTCTACAAAAAGGCAAGTTCCTAAGCCCCACCCCCACCAGGTGCAACCGGTGCAGCTTCTTAGGGAGCTCACCTGTACAGGTGACTGATGAGAGCAGCCAGGGTGGTCCGGTTGACTCGGGGTAGAGTGCGGATGATGTCTTTGTAACGGTCCAGCCTTGCACGCCTCTGAGGGATTTCTGAGCATGAAGAACAAACTCGTTACAGACACCAATCACTCATTTAGACAAATTACAATCAGCTGAAGGTGTACCGCCGACCGTCCCTGAAATCTAAGTAAAACCAGGTGATGTTCGGGTTGTGGTCTGGACCTGAACCCTGACAGCAGAAGCACCGCTCAGAAGAAAGGTGGACTCACTGGCAGCTTCCTGCCACAGTGGGTGGAGGTCGACCATGAAGATTGGGTCATCGATCTCTCTGAAGAACCTCTTCAGTACGTCGGTCACGTCCTCGATGAAGTGGTCCCCGATCCGCAGCTTGACGTTTCGAGCGTCTCTGCGGAACTCCTCCATCAGCAGCTTGATCCTGGATTTGGCTCCGTTCTTCCTGTAGATGCCTTCGTGACCCAGACCTGCACAGACCCAGAACGGCTTCGGTCACACGGCTCTGTTATCCTGACATGAGAAACCAGGGGAACAGAGCTGCGTGCCTCTTTCATCACATCTGAGCACATCATTTATCAGCAGAAACAGTAAAATCACACATAAGCTGGTCTGCAGGGTTTTTCTTCTGGCTCTAAAACATCCTGCAGGGAAAAACACGCCAAGTTCAACCCAGCAGGAAGTCGTCCTGATGACAACGGCAGAAGAACCGTGCAGTGAGGTTCAGGCTTCACAATGCATCTAACACACTGCTCCTCCTCCTCCTAAACTCAAGCAGCTCATCGGGGAGGAGCGCAGGTTTGCTTGGGTTAATCACCTGCTAGAAGCACCTTTCCCAGCAGGCGAGTATGGTAGAAAATTATAAAGGCATTTTATTTACCTTAAATATACTGACTAAAGTTTTACTCAAGCCAAAAGGGTTTAATAATAGGGAAGCCCCAAAACATGTGCCAACGGCCCACCTAACCTCCAACAGTGTACCTGTGTCCAGATGAAAAAACACATCAGACATTTCCAGCTGGACATATACTGGAATTTGTACATTTCCACAAGGACGAACATTCGTCCAACGATTCTTCATTTAATATTGAAATGTTTCCTTCATTTTCTTTATCACAGCCCGTAGAGTGAGGCTTCTTTGTCAAAACCCTCGCAGCCTTACCTGTTTCCACGAAGAAGGATCAGTATTGGATCATATAGATCAGTTCTGGTGACAATGTTCTGCTGGAAGTAGGTCCTCAATTGGAGATATCTAAAATAGTCTAAATTGTTAAGCTGATAATCAGTCTTTAAATGATCGTTTTCTCATGTGTGAGCGAATAAAAGGTCTTCACATCCTTTGAAATCCAGAGTTTACATGGTTAGGCCCCAGGGTCAAAAGGAAGTATGTGGACTGTATCGTCTAACTCAAACTCCAGTCCTCGAGGGCCGCTGTCCTGAAACTTTTCCATGTGTCCCTGCTGCAACACACCTGAATACAACTAGCAGGTCATTAGCAAGACTCTATAGAAGCTGCCTGCATGCTGAGGTGGCAATTCAGCCATTTGATTCATGTTGCAGCAGCTCACGAGTGAGTGAGCACGGTGCCATAAAAGTACTTCAGAAGTGCATTTTTCCAAAAACTTCCATTTATTTAAAATGACCTGAGGAGGGTTAGAGGCTCTGTTCATCTCACTGTCCTGTCACCATTGGGACCTGAAGCTTCCTCCACCTCTTCAGTTCAGTTTAATCAGACGATCCTCCATCAGCAGCAGAGCCCACAGTGGCGTAGCTACAGTCTCCTAACCCCAACCCTTACCAACAAGGAAAGTCTGTCTGTCAGTCTTCCTCACCGTACTGTGTGATGAAGGCGATGCAGCTGTCCACGATGATGGGGATGTCGTTCCTGCTCATCTGCTGGTCTCTCAGAGCGTTTCCTTTACCGCCGGCTGCTCGCTGAATGTCGGAGTACCACAGAGAGAAGTCTGCGCGACCGACGCCCTGCAGGTGGAGCGTTCTGACGGGAACACCGAACACATGTGCGTCAAAATGTGAAGCAGACAACAAACTGAAGCCTGGACCAGACAAACACTCACCTTCCTTTTTCCACCAGGACCAGGATGTCTTTCTTCTCCTGGTTCTCCATCTCGGAGGTGATACCTGAACACAGAGAGCTCCGTCAATAACAATCAGACTCCATCAGAACTATTCACCAGGACCCGGACCGGGACCAGCACACGTACTCAGCTCCTGCAGGCGGTTGAGGTTGATGATGTCCTCGGCGGCGCCGTCGTTGCGGGGACAGATGAACAGGTTGGACTTCTGCAGGACAAAGTAAGCCTCCTTCCACTGCTGAGGGTCCAGCATCGCCCGGTACCGTAGAAGCCCGACCCGTTCAAACTCTCGGGTCAGCAGGCAGTGACAGCTGAGCGGCGTGGCAGCCTGGTGACGGTCGCAGCACAAACATGGATCAGTTTTTTATTCAAGGAAGTTTTTAGGGAAAATATTTTGTGTTAGAACAATTTTGTAACATTATTTATTTGATTGTTTGTAACATGAACAGCAGAACAAACGTGTTCAGCTGCTCTGTGAGGAGGACGCAGACGAAATGCGGCGCAGACCTTTCCGATGGCTTTGGTCCAGCTGTGCAGCTCGTCGGACGCTTCCAAGCCAAACTGAAAGAGTTTCTCCGACGTCAGATACAACTCGAAGGTGTAACGAAACCTGAGGGAGAAAAGTTTGAGTTTGACCAGGCTGACCATCTGAGCTTTCCGTTTAACCGTGGAGCTTGGCGAATAAAAACCTGTCAATGAATCCGTTGTTGTTGGAGGAGTCGGGTCGACTGACGCCCAAACACACGATGTCTTTAGCGCTGATCTGCAGGCTGGGATCAGCTGATCGATCCGACTCGTAGAAGACCAGAGACTGATCCACCGAGCACCAGAACTTCTGGAAGTCTGATGATGAGAACAGAGAATTTTACACGAGACTCAGCTATGAATGTTCGTTCCCCTCCTCTTCATCTGCAACATTAGTGCTGCTCACAGGCGGGCGGTGAAGCAAACTGTCAGTGCCATAAATGATTCTGCATACGTCGACAGCTACGTCACGATGCTACAGAGTGGCTGTAGTCTGCTCTGATTGTTATCGTATCAGCGTAGCCTCAAATTCCACAAGAATTCCCAGAATTCCTTTGTGTTTGCTGCCAGTGCGCACACGGCTCAGAGAATCTGATGGAGTTTGGAAGCTGCGCTTCAGCCGTCGGGACGAAACAAAACCACAATCTGAATAAACGTCTAAGGAGCAACTTTTACTTTGTCAGCACTGCTCAGAAATCAGATAATCCTTATGTTGTGGGAAACGAGATGTTTGAAAAGAGATGACGTTAAAAAACACCACATTTCAAGCTCGTGCTACAACGTCCTGGTCTGTGCTACCAAGCCAGCAGCCTTTGTGAGCTAACACAGCTAACATCCCGCCCTGTGCTCTGAGCCTGAACACTGAAGCAGAAACCTGCTGAAGACCTGAAAACGTCTCTGACAGTTTTTGGTTTGGGTGAATTTTGGCAGGTGTTGGAGGCGTTTACCGCCTCTTTGTTCTGATCTGAGGACTGTTTAAACCTTAAACCCTCTGACCCCGCCTCTTCCTACCTTCTCTGTTTTTTCTGGACATTGTTCCTCTGTTGGCAGAGCTCGACTTGTAGAGGTACCCAGAGTGAAGAACCGGCTGCATGATTTCATCGTAGACGCTGGGATCTGACCGATAAAAGCACAACATTATCAGATAAACACCGCCAGCCAATCACATCAACGAAAGAGAAATATTGCACTGCTGCGTCTGGAGCAAACTGACACTGACGCAGGTGTTCTTCTGCTGAGCCAACACTCGGAAAACTGCTCAGTGAAGCCGAGCGTGACAGGGAGAAAGCCTCCCTGCAGGACAGCGCTGATAACGGAGCGGCTGACCTTCAGCGTCAACGCTGCTCCGCACCGAGCTCAGTCACTGACTTCACACGTTGAATTTAATCGGATCAAATACAACGCCCTGCTTCCTCGCAGCTCAACACTGCAGAGTGCATTAGAGTACAGCAGAGCACAGTAGAGTCCAACCTGATGTGCTGCAGTGATCCGCTAGGTGGGGGTGGCGGCCGTTGGAGTCGTTGGCGAGGTGAGCTGACTCCGCCTCTGAGAAAATCTGAGTCACCGTTTTCAGGAGAGTCTGCTCAGAGACGGCTGAACACAGAACCTGTTGGAGACACGAAGCATCATCGTCAACACCAGAACCATCTATGCACACTATCACCATCATCATCGTTGTTATTGCTGTTTGCTGCCATGGAAACCTCAGGCCCTGCGAACCCGGACACACAAACGCAGGAGCCATCTTCTGATGATGTCACAGATGTACTATAGACTGACAGTAACTCAGTGTGTGCGTGTCTGAGACAGACTCATGGCTGTGCTGCTGCGATTCTGTTTCGTGATTGTTTATTAAGGCTTTAAATGTTTGGATCAGCATGTCAGCTGATCAGGGTAACCTTTGACCTTTTGATGCAGAAGTTTCTTAGATGAAAGGTGTGAGTGAGTCGAAGCCTCCTGTTTTTATCTACCAGCTGCTTTTATCTTCGTCTCTGATGCTTTAAACATTTGGTCGCTGAGCCCCAGTGCACTCTGGAAAAAGGCTCCCCCCACACAAAGAGCAGCTGCTTATGATTTGCTGTGGTCTGAGTCTGACCTCATCTACAACATTACGATCTATGAGGCTGACGCGCTCTCCCAGCAACACACCGCACACACCACATGTGTGCATTACAGCGTCCTAACCAGCTTCAGTTATGTTCACAGTTGCAGCTGCATGCAGCTGTAGTTAAAGCTGCATGAAGCTATTTCACGCATGAACCTTTATGACCCGTCTTGTTGTGGCCCTTCTCACCCCAGCATGCCAACATTAAGTGTATTTATTTCATGAAAGCAGTCGGGCAAACCTTGAGCAGCTCCTCCTGGCTGCTGAACGCCGGGTGGGCAAGGCGGTATCGACCCTCGCGGTACTTCTGGGCGATGAACTCTCTCCTCTGCTCAGCGGACGCATCGCAGTCCAACTCCTCAGAGACGGACAGACGGGCCGCCCAGAAGTCGTTGGCCCGGTCGTTCCCCAGCATGATGAAGAGCTGGCCCACAAACATACACACAGTATAAGCAAACAAACAAACACAACAGCACGGCTCTGCTTTCAGGCGTCTGTGAATGCTGGTCCTGAACCGGCTGCTCCGAGCTGGTACTTTAGAGCTTCTCTGTCACATTCTCAGTAGCTTCAGTGTCCTTTAATAAGCTTTTCCACCTTTACAGGTGAATACTTCATAAAAACAGGTGGATGTTAGACTACACCTGCCACTAACCCCCCCTACAGCTGAAAGCCTGTAACAGCAGAGAGCCGCACTGACACCAACCTCAGATCGAGAGGCCACCTGAAGCCGCTCTCACCTGAACGATCTCGTTGCTCCACACGCTCGTGTCCAGTTTCAGACTCTGAACCTTGGAGACCATCGTGCCCAGCCCTCTGTGCTGGCCTACACACACACACACACACACACACAGTGGGAAACACAGCTGTGACACACACTGGTGTGTTTCATCACTGACTTCTCCAAACACTAGCACAATACCAATGTATCACCTGGTGACGATCTTGCAGTCTTAACAGACTTGTCTCCTAAGTGGCAGTTTCACCTGCAGTGATTCGTGTCTGCACAGGTAAACAGGAGCCTGTTTACCTGTGCAGGTGTGTTTATTGGCCTGATATTTTCAGTGAGCCACAGAAACAACCTCACCTTCAACATGTGGTGTTTTTCTTTCTGCTGCAGGTCTCCATGCTGACCTCCTGACTTCAGAGCAGCTTCCCTGGTGATCTGTGGGGAACCTGTGTGTGCGTGCGTGTGTGTGTGTGTGTGCGTGTTGTTAGGTTCTTACAGTTGTTGTTGGTTACATTTCTGCTTTGTTAGTTGCTGCTTGTTGGGAATGTTACTGGGCCACTGTTACCTGTTGTGACAGGTAAGAGATAACATCTGGCCTGCCTAACCAGATGTCTCAGATAATGTGAGTCAGTGTGAGCTGCTTCTCTCTCTGTGATGACACAGACTGTAAATAAAAGATGGATGGGCGGATGAGATGAAATGTAGGCTTTTGCTGCAGGTTGTAAATGTGTTTCTGTCACGCTAGCTCATGTTAGCTGACAGCTGACCGCCGCCGTCATTAGATCAAAGCTAAACTGACAGCAGAGAAAGAGGACTCTGACTCTGGTATCAGTGAAGATGTCGAGCCTCGAGAGCAGGTCGTACCTGCGCAGTTCTTGCAGATGACCACACACAGGTTGATGGAGGCCCAGTCGGGGTTCAGGGCCTTGCAGTCCGCGCACGTCCTGTTGGAGCGGTTGGACCAGATTTTCTCGGCCACCTCGTAATCTGACAGAGTCTCTGCGATCGCCTCCTGCAGTGCCTCCATCCAGTCCCGTTTGTCCCGGTCTGAGTCTGCGGTGAAGCTGAGGAGGCGGAGCAAAGATCATTTAACGACATCTACATTGTTTTTCTCAGCCTTCTCATTAAAACAGAATTACTCAGAACTCCAACTGTGTGGGACAATAAGAGATTTTTCTCATTCAGCGACCCGCTACTGAGGGCAGGACTCAGTTTGATCTGCAGAGCAGGAAACCCCAGAGACTCAAACCTGAGTCTTTCTCAAGAGTTTGATTGATGCAGCGTCAGCGAGGCTGGTAACTGCAGACAGTACTGACAAAATCAAGCAGCAGCTGAGCTGAGCTTCAACTCACCCACCTGAAAGTTTTATACGGTGTGATGAGGTCGAAGCTCTTGTGTTTCCCATCTCGGATCGTTGCTCCGCGAGCTTCGATCACCGTAATGCCGATGCCGTTACGGAAACACTGGAGAAACATGGGAAGTGAAATAGTCACAGGACCCTGAGAAAGTCACAGGAAGTCAACTGGTGGCGCCCTCACCTGCTCGCTCTTGTAGAGCCAGATCTGGTCCGTGTTGATGGCAGCGTACACTTTGGATTTTGTTCCTTTGAGTTCCAGGCCCCCATGTTTCTGGCAGTGAGCTCCAGGACCAAAACACCGCCGTCCAAACACCAGCTGATCTCTGACGTGTTCCTGCAGCGTGGACACCCAGCGCCGCCGCAGCACTGACGCACAGGAAACACATCAACTGCTTTGCCATCATCAACAGCATCATCATCATCATTATGGTCAATATCACCATCATCATCATCACCACCATCATCATCATCATCATCATCATCATCACCACCATCATCATCCTCATCATCACAACCATCATCATCATCACGACCATCATCATCATCATCACGACCATCATCATCATCATCACGACCATCATCATCATCACCATCATCATCATCACCACCATCATCATCATCATCACCACCATCATCATCATCATCATCATCACCACCATCATCATCCTCATCATCACAACCATCATCATCATCACGACCATCATCATCATCATCACGACCATCATCATCATCACTATCATCATCATCACAACCATCATCATCATCATCACCACCATCATCATCACCACCATCATCATCATCACAATCATCATCATCATCACGACCATCATCATCACCACCATCATCATCATCACAACCATCATCATCATCACGACCATCATCATCACCACCATCATCATCATCATCATCACCACCATCATCATCATCATCACGACCATCATCATCATCACTATCATCATCATCATCACCCCCATCATCATCAACACCATCATTATCATCAACCTTGAATTTTGTTGCATTTTGTGTTTTTATTGGGAAAACGTTTACAACAAGAAGAGAAAAATCAGAGAATCTGACGTTGTGTGTTTACCTTCGTTATCCGTCCTGAACACAAAGATCCGGTGACTCGTCACAATTTCAAATTTATTGTCTTTGGCTGGACGGGCCATCTGGATGGCAGCCAATGGGATGACTCCTTTTGGGTAGGCGTCCTGAAACAGAGAACAGGTCAGAGGAGATGAGTCCAAACTGTGCGGTCAGCAGGGCGACAAGCTCTGGTGATAGCAGTGTTTCCTTTTTTTTTGTCTTTCCGCTGCTGGGATCAATAAAGCTCTGAAATGTTCAGGAGCTTAACCCCTTAGCAGTCGGACGTACCGCCCACGGTACGTCCGACTGCTAACCCTCATAGGCAAAATTTGTAGGACTGCTAAGGGGTTAATGAGAGGATGCTAACAAGGGCCCACCCTCCTGAACCTGTCGGGGTGACTGTTACGTTAGGAACACGAAGCCTGACAGGCTGAACGCAGGGCGCAGAGTGACCCACGCCTCTGACCTGCAGGATGAGAAATTCTAAGCTCGTCCCACGAGGACGGCGGCAACATCATAAAGATCTGAGTACCTTCTCACTGCCGAAGTACATCAAGTTTTTGCCGTCAAACTTCACAAAGCGTTTCTGGAAAACATAGTTCCTGAAAAACACAAACACACACCAGGGTCACATTACCACTTACACAAGAGAGGAGACACATTTAGGTTTCATCCAATTCCACCACACTGAGTGACTTTCAGTAAGGGAAGGAAGGAAGGAAGCAGAGGAGAAAGGAAGGAAACACACCGAGTGTAGGAAGAGGAGGAAAGGACAGTGACGAGGCAGAGGCATGTCCTCAGGAGGAAGGAGACACAGGGAGGAGCAGACAGAAGGACACACAGCAGAACGGGCAGAGATGACCTCTGACCCCTGCCAACCACAAAGACAGAGAGAACAGGGTCAGACTTAGAGTCTCCTCCCAACATCCAGGCCCCATCAGCTGTGTGAAACAAACGCACCCCTGCGGAGACAGCTTGTCCAGCCAGCCGCTAATGATGGGCGGGGCTCTCTCGGTCAGGGAGGTGTAACTGGCGTAGGGGGAGATGATAAGGTCCTCGTCGGCCTCGCAGGGGAGGGCGTGGTGGGGCAGCGAGAGGCAGCGGAGGGAGGGTGGAGCTTCTCCCACAGTGCTGTAACCTGGCGAGTCCCCGGGGTGAAACGGCTGCGAAAAACGCTTCGTCCACGAGAACCTGTGACCCCTGAAAACACAAAAAACGTTATCAACGCACATGAAGCAGACAGCGTGGGCATGACATCATCACGTCCATTAAAGTAATTCGTGCAAATGTTTCTGCATTTTGAATCGGTTCCAACGCCACGTTTACGTCTCGTTTCATGAGGATGAGTAGCCGTCTTACCCATGATCCTCTGCGTGCTTCTCCTCTTTCCTCGCCTCCCTTCCTTCATGTCTGCTTCTCTCGCTCTGCACATAAATGATCAAAGCAGCACATTTTATCAGACCTGTGAAAGTCAGAAGAGCGTCTCTGTCAGTGAGGGGGAGGAGCGGTGGCGGTCTGACCTCAGCGGCAGGAGGATGTCTCCGGGTCTGGAAAACAGTCTCACAGTATGGGCTGATCTCGTCCTCGGGGTCGTCTGTGGAGGCTGCCAAACAGAAATGACCGGAGTTAGGATTCACCTGCGCCCCGTCCCTGTCCGTTCTGATTTGATAACGTCAAAGTTAAAATAAACTGTGACCAGTATGACAAAGCCGATCTGTGTAGCATGTTAACACTATTGGAAGTAAAAATAACTTGAACTCCAATTTTGAAAACACAACTTTCTTTTTTTCTTTCTTTTTAAAAAAATAAAGCTCTGACTTGTATTATGAGTCTGTAACTCTCTGTCTGAATACAGTAAATAATGACCAATGTTGGGCAATTAATTATATAGTTACTTCTTCAAAAAAGTAACTGAGTTATGCAAACAACAAAGTTTTTTGCAGCTGTTTACCTAAAAATGCAGCCAAGGCATTTTTTAAATAAACATTTCAAACTATTTACAGAACAATCAGCTGTTCTGCATCAAATCTAATGCCACACAAATTATTTGTGCCACTCCAAAAAATAATTTCTGTCCACTATGAGATAAAGGAGAACAACAGCCTGATACCTGCAGGCCTGACAACGGGAGATGTATCACTGCTGTAACACCTGTAACATTCAGCAGTCGCCTCTTTGTTCTGACACACACAACAAAACTATTGACTACACTACACACTAACTACACAAGATTTGTGCAAATCTCTCACATCTCAAACACCGCCGTCACTCCTAAAACTTCCCCCTTCCTAAACAACTAAATGCCATGTTGCCATATCATTTTTTGATTGGTCGACATGGTGCATTTTTCCACCAATAGGAAAGGGTGTTTTTGGTGTTGTTTTTGCTCACAGGCGGAAAGTGCTTTCGAGCATTTTCCTTATAAAACGCAGTTTTTATATAAAATATAAACAACGACAGTATTCAGGAAGAAAACCAAACATTGCAGATATTTTTATCATGACTCTGGTTTTACGTGGCCGATCAACACAATTTAAAAACTGGTATAAAGTCCACACTTTTCCCGTCAGTTGTTCCGTCTGTCCTGCTCACATCTCCAATGGTTGTACACGTTGTCATTAACGTGGCTTCACTCCACATCAGCCGCTTTGCTCGCTAAAACACCGGTGTCGGCCCATAAGGACGCTGTCAGAGCCTGTCAACGTTGATTAGCTGCGTATATACGAATGTGAATCGCATTATTGGCTGGAGCAGCCAGTCGCCGGTCACTTACAAACTCACACTGTAAAACAGAATCAATTGTTAACGTATTTATTTTCATTGCAATTCAGGTTAGATTTTTTTTTTGTGTGCAATGCAGATTTTCTGTGTGCAGACACCGTGACAGCAGTGCGCGATTGCGCGCGCGTGCAGCTTAGAGGGAACATTGCTCTCAAGTGTGCGTGCACTGTCTTGGGAACTAGGAGTCTCACATACCAGTCACAAAATAGTTTTTTTATGTTTCGATCAAGCTGACAGGGTCTTCCTGTAGGCAGAGCTTACAGACAAGGCTCGACCTGCCTGGGTTTTAGGCAGTTCTGTGCGACTCAGAGCTCTGAACTCACCTCTGGCTGATCCTGAAGAGTTGTTACTTAAAGTGCTGCCACTGAAACAAACACAGTGAAAATGATGAATCATGTCAGGCCTGGGCCTTCACATAAAAACTGATTTTTAACAAACATATCATGGATCCTGGGGTACGCTCGAACACGCAAAAACTCCTTTTCCTAACCCATCCTCCTTGACCTCGATACAGGTGAAGGAAAGGTGCACTCGTGCAGTAGAGCAAGGCCGACCATCATGCTTTAATGCAAAAACATCCAGATGATCGCTTATAGGAATGATCAGATGGTCTGTAGCTATGAATTGTGGGATGCTTTCATGAAGAACGTGTCTCCTCCGCTAAAGGAGGTGCAGACTTCAGACCGCTCGGACCGAGTCGCAAACCTTGCTAAATGAAACTGAGTATTGGAACGTACAAATACTGGTGCATCACGGTGACTAACCTGTTCCTCTCGCAGTTCCTCTCAGGTGTCTGTCTGGGTGGAGTGGGAGGAGCCGACTGCTGGCTGCAATAATTCCTCTTCCCACCGGGGGCAGCAGAGCTGTGTAACGTGCCCCAATATATCTCATTGGAGACCATCTCTAGGCCTCCTCCTCGGGGAGAAGCGGAGGGGGAGGATCCAGAGAGCCTGCTGTTGTCATGACTACCCGTGCAGGAAATGAAGGACGGTGCCTGCAAATGCTCTGTGGGAACAGGGGAAGAAGAAGAAGCGCGAGGAGTCCCCTGCATCGAGGCGGGGGGGACGATGCGGTTCAGCCTCGGGGGAACCGGCGGTAACCCTCCAGTGTCTGACAGAGACCTGCTGCGGCCATTCCCAGTTCTCTCCCCATGGCTCGACCTTCGGCTTGGTGACGGCGCCTTGTCACTGAGGTCAGAGGTCAAAGCACTGTCTGCTGTGGGCATGTCCGCTGAGCTCAGACTTTCCAGCACAGTGAGGCAGATGGACTCCTGGGATAGCCTCCTGGGTAGGGGTGGAGCAGGGTCGGGTGTTGGGGTGAACTGGATGGGCGCGGTCCTGCGGCGATTGAAGACAGTTCTCGGTTTGGGGACCGGCTTCACTGTTGGCCTGCTGCCATCGGAGTTTGCCAGCATGGCGGTGAGGTCGGGAGCAGAGCTGTTCCTGATCACCTCCTGACGGGGCGACTCGGTGCGACCGCGCTTCGAAGAACAAACTGACTGACAGCGGTCACGAGGGAGATCTGCGTTCCGATTGGCTCTTTGGCCTTCTGTCCTCTCGATGTAACCGACCAATCGTAGGATTCTCTTCCTGTGTCCTGTGGCAGTTATGCCCAGACTGACCAATGCATCGCTGTCGAGGTGTGTGAAGTCTCTAGCCAATAGGAGACCGGCTCGATGGAAGGTGTCCAGGTACCTGCAGGAAGACAGAAGCCTGAAGTAATTCTGATTGGCTGGATGGGAGCTGCCCTTTGATTGGTTGTCAGTTTCTGTGATAACGTGTTAAAAATCACATTTATTGACATGGACAGAAGTTCATTTTTAACTGTTACACGTGCACCCAGTTCTGTAGGCAGCTGAGCCCACTCAGTCACACTGAGGACCACGTGCTTTCATCTGTCTGCATTTCTGAAGTAGAAAAGCAGTCTGTGAGAATGACTGCAGTCAGCCTGAGGCTGTTCGCAGACAGGTTGTCTCCTGTGCGATCGCAGAACGGTGAGTGTGCAGCAGCAACAAGCCGCGAGCTAACCATGCATGACAATCATAGACAACCTCACACTGTTTTTGTAGCTGTGAGGAGGATGCTGCCCTGATTTTCCTCGTGTGGCCGAGCCGTTGGCTCGCTCCGAGTTTGGAGGTAGCTTTGGCGAGCTCAGTACGTATACATTATCTCCGGATGGCAGTGCAGGTAATGAGCCCTCCAGTATGTTCATTTCCATCCATCTAGCCGGAGCCTATCCCAGCTGTCTTAGGGCCAGAGGCAGGGTACAACCTGGACAGGCCACCAGTCTGTCACAGGGATGACACATAGGCACAGACAACCATTTGCACCTGTGGGCAATTTAGAGTTTCCAGTGAACCTAACCCCACTAACTGCATGTCTTTGGACTTTGGGAGGAAGCCAGAGTAGCCAGAGAGAACTCATGCACACACGGGAGAACATGCAAACTCCACACAGAGGGGCCCCGGCTGTATTTTAACTTATTTAATAGAATATCAATATTTGGAGTCCCTGTATCGATACAACATTGCCACACAAACTATCTGATGATTGTGCCATTTCGGTTTTCCCCCATTTCATGCTGCACTCCTCAATCCTGACCTCTCCAGATGAATCGCAGAAAGCAGCCTCTCAACCGGCGTGCTTCCATCCAGGGAGCCCATGATGACCAACACAGAGTCCGGACTGGGCTTCATCTCCTCCACCAGCAGGAAACACCTGGGCCATCGCTGACCTACAGCAGTAGCGGATGGCGGTCGTCCATCTGGTGGAGAAAGAGGTGAAAGATTGATCTGCTTTAGATATCATCAGAAACTGGTTTAAGTTCTGCTGCTTCACTAACCCCACACTGAAACCAGAAAACCAGAAACACTGGATCACACACACACAACAGGAGCCAGCCTCTGTAACCATTCATTCCTCCAGCAGGGGGCGTTAAATGTTTCTTTGAACCGCATCCTCTAATTAAAGATCAATTAACAAACTGCCTCCACACACCGTGTAGATGGCACCACTGTCACCTTTGACCTCTGGAGCTCACGAGCCCCTCTTTCTGAGAACTAAAACCACAGAAGAAGAAGAAAGTATGATGTCAGCAGGCAGACACAGCTGTACGATTGTCTCTCTGCGTCTGCAGCAGGCTGACCTTTGACCTCTGCACAGCAGCAGAGAATCAGACAGAGGGTCACTGTGGGGATAAAGGCTGAGGGTTCCTGCCATGAAACCCTGACGCTCCTGCTGCTGCAAGGAAAAACTCAGGGAACAAACTGTGGGCCCAGAACAGACCCACATCTGGATCATCTGCTGGATCAACAGCTGGAAGTCACACACAGCCAATGAGACAAGGAGAACTCTCCAGCTCAGAGCAGCACGCCTCACTTCAGCCGCTCCCTGCATCTTGCCAGTGTGTGTGTGTCTGTGTGTGTCTGTGTGTGTGTGTCTGTGTGGGTGGGTGTGTGTGTGTGTGTGTGTGTGTGTGTGTCTGTATGTGTGTGAGTGTGTGTGTGTGGGTCTGTGTGTGAGTGTGTGTCACCTCTCTGTGATGTGTTCAGGAGATGTCAGCTAAGAAGCAGATGCAGCTTCCTGTTGGACCTTTAACAATAAGAGCCTGTGAACACAGCAGATATACTGAAGTCCAGGTGTGACAGTAAAACTGCAGGTGTGATGGAGCTGGGGAGAGCTCTCTGTCAGCATCAGGACGTCACTCAGAGAAAGACAGAAGAACATGTGTCTAACACCAAAGTAAAAATAACTCACTCACACACACTCACACACACACACACGGCTGCAGCGTCCTGCAGGAAGACAAAGGCCGAGGAGGAAGTGAGTCACAGCAGCTTCCTCCAGCCGACCTTTTTCCTCCTCCACTCTTCAGACAAAAGCAGCGTCTGTTCTGAGATCAGCCGCCACACAGCCAGGAAACACGTTACACAACAGCTGTGACACACAACATGATCAATGCTGTGTCAATAATGTGATCGTATCATAAATAACACAGTAATGCATGCTTCCGTGCAGTCACGTGACCACAGAGAGCCGTCGAGTGTCGTCAGCGCCGGCATCTCTCTGTCAGGACTTTGACGTCTCCTCAGACTGAAGCCGGCGACCAACAGGAGGAACGAAAACCCAGGGCAGCTGCAGCGCCTCGTCTCAGAGCTGAAATCTGCAGCGTCCGTGGACTCATCACAGCGCACGCTCACAGACTGAAGCTGGTTTTATTTTGAGAGACTCGATGCCTCGTGCTGACATGTGTGCTGGATCGTGCTCCATCTTTAAACCTTCCCTTTCACTGTCGCTGCCATCCTCCTGTCACAAATCCGCCCCGATACCCTCCTCCACAAACTCCACCCTACCTGGACTCTCCCGTTTCTGTGGATGGCTGACCCCAGGTATTTAGGCTCATCACCTTGACCCTCTGTACTCCTTACACATCCACCCTCTCATTCACACATGTATTCTGTCTTGCATCTCTTCAGAGCATGCCTCCACCTCTCCAGGCTCTCCTCCACCTGCTGCTTACTCTCACTACAGATCACAGTGTCGTCTGCAAACATCAGCGTCCACAGAGACTCCTCTCTGACCTCATCTGTCAGCCTGTCCATCAGCACTGCAAACAAGAAGGGGCTCGGAGCAGATCCCTGATGTATCCCACTCCCATCTTTAACCCACCTGTCACTCCACCTGCACACCACTGTCTCTGTCCCCACACACGTCCTGCACCACCCTCACAAACTTCCTCATGTTACTTTTTTCCAGGATAATAAAGGTAGAAACAGAGGAGAGTCATTTTAGGCACTTTGTAAAAGGGGAACAGGAGGTCGGTCGCTGCAGTCTAGTTTACTCACCGTTTACTCAGAGATGTTCACAGATGGTGGTGAATCAACACCAATCCACAGGAAACCACACTGAGTAATAATATCAACATGACTCCCGGCTGCAAACATTTCCACATGAGACCTTTTCATGTCTTGATACAAGCACATGCATCTGCTCAGTGGGAGAAACGTTTCATCATCATCATCATCATCAGGTGACTTCTTCAGTCTCAGCTGACTGCAGGTTTCCAGCCAGGACATTTACACATGACTGAAAATGGGCTGCGAGGTCACATCTTTGTTAATGTGCAAACTGTCACGATCAGTGATCAGCGCTCTTTGATTAGTGGTTGTTGATCATTGATCATGACAATTTGCATATTAACAATGATGAAACTGATTTCATAGCTCATTGTCAGTCATTGTGTAAATGTCCTGTTTAAAGGTTGGGGAGACCTGAAGTCAGCTGAGACTGAAGAAGTCACCTGATGATGACGAAACGTTTCTCTGAAAACGTCCAGATGAACAGAATCAACTTTGTGGGAGACATTTTAATGTAAAACTGGAGAGTTTCTCAAATCCAGCAGGAGTAAAAAGCAGAAGCCTGAGAAAAACTGCAGTGACAGAAAACAGAAAGTCCGGTGTGAGAGGAAAAAGAGCGGCCGAGGAGGAAAAACGTTAAAGAACCAGGCAGGAAGTCAGTGAAGGCCACAGATAAAGACCGAGCCAAGGAAAAGCAGCCAGAGGATACAGACCCTCCCATCCGACTTCCACTTTTAAACACTGCAGCTGAGACAGGAGAGAGGAGGGCTGAGCGCAGGCTGACTGAAGCTACAGCTGGAGCTCATGTCTGAGGTTTGGGTGTAAAACCCAGTCAGAGTCAGGACATCGAAGGACGTTCATATTCTGACCACTGGATCCAACACATCTGTCCCTGTATTGATTTAATGTGTACTTAAAAATCTTTCACTCGCCCGGCCCACTAAACATCACAGTGGGTTATACGTGGCCCACGGTGTAAAATCAGTGAAACCATCAGCTCTGTCGGTGTCTCCAGCTGATGGTGCTGGTCCTCGTGAGCGAGGGGTAGAAGGCACCAAAATCACATCTGTGGTGTGATCTACTCGAACCAGTTTCCCTCCACACACCAGCTGATTCAGGGTGCACAGTGGGGGGTCTGCAGGGGACTGACCCTCCATGTGATTGTGAAGAAGAATCCAATAAATGACAAGAGTCAAACCTGAGGTCAGAGAGTGGGCTTGGAAATGCATGCTGGGAGTCTAATTTATGATAGCTGCTTTAGTTCCGATGATATTGATCCAAAGTGGGGGTCTTTGACACGACTGGATGTTGATTACTGATTAGAATTAGGTCATCATCGACGCCGCGTGGCCCAAATAAAGGCACGCTGAACACAATGGGCCACAAACAGCAGACACCAGGTGTCAAACGCCTCGAACAGATTTTCACAGGAAACTTTACGAGTTCTTCATGGCGGCTGTTAAAAAGAGCCGATTCTGTCTGCTGGCTAAGTGTCAGCCGACCAAACTGCAAAGACACACAAGCTCACAGCTCCAACACACAAACAGGCAGTAACGCAGACGCACAGCTCTGTGCGGTCAGCACGACACCATCGCTAACAGCACGTGAGCAGCCGGCCCGGGTTTGAGTCTGACCCGCAGCCCCCCCCCCGGCTGCTTTCCTGTCATTTCTTTACTGTACCTGTCAATAAAGGCCAAAAAAGTAAAATAATCTTACTTTATTATTGTTATGCAGGTTTGTGTGAGGCAGCATGGATTACTACAGCATGTCCATGTTCTGTTCAGATGTGACTACATCATGTGACTCTGATAACCCCTGAATGATGTGCGCAGGTCACCCTGTGTTTGTTCCTGAGGACACCCCGTGACACGCTGCAAGGATGGACGCGGGGATTTTCAGCAGCTGGTCGTACTGCACACGTATCTGCACCAGTTTCCTTGTCACAGCTCAAACTTTGGCACTGACTATTTAAAAGAGTTACTGAACCAAGAAAAACAGCAAAGACGTACAAAGGTGTTAAAGTGCTACAACATCAAGCTTGCATAACAACCCTGTTTACACTGTGCCAAATGTTAGGCTGTCTGAGACTTCCTCAGGAGGACTGAAGGCTCGCAGCCTGCAGCCTGAGAGACAAATCTGGTAAAAACGGTGAAAGTCTGTCCGGTGAAGTGCAGCTCTCATGGAGACCCGGTTGGCCTGGCTGAAGTGGTCCTGCTCTGACAGCTGAAATCAGACGCAGAAAAACGTCTTGGTTCAGACGCACCCGTGCTACCTCTGCCGTTCCCATTTCTCCCCAAACACCAAACACACCCTGTCCTCGTCCCATCCCTCCCTCTTCACCTCCCTGACATTGCTCCCATGCCGCCCGCCTCATCACTGGTGTTTCTGTATGTTAGCTGATTTTTCACATGATAAAGACCTGGGAGAGCGAAGCTGGAAGACAAAAAGCTGTCATCTAGGGCTGGGCGATATGGCCTAAAATCCATATCGCGGTATAATTTGAAGCACGTGCGGTAACGATATATATCACGATATATTCTTTTCTTCTGTATAATGTATTTTCAACACTATAAGGCACACTTAAAATCCTTTAATTTTCTCAAAAATCGAGAGAGTGCCTTATGTATGAATTCTGGTTGTGCTTACTGACCTTGAACCGATTTGGGCGTGCAGAAATCTGTTAAAAAATGTTTTAGTACAACTTTGGTAAGTCGCATTGCTTAATGGATTGTCAGAGCATTACGGCTGCCGTAGTGAGGAGCTTCGCGGAGTAATCTGGGTCCAAAACTCTGTCGGCTTCAGGTCCCAAAGTCAAACGAACACTGAGAGTTAAAAACGGTCTAAATTCTTTCATCTTTAATAAAATCATCAGCGTTGCTGCTTTACCAGGTGTAACAATTAAGTTTAACATCCAGGCATCCATGAAAACAGAATTTATTAAATTTAACGGAGTTAGAAGTTAACAGGAAGTTAGCTCGCTAGTTTCCACCTAAACATTTCATACCATGTCCTGACTGAGAGATTTTTGAAACTAATTAAAACGTACAGCTCTGCTACCACTTCCAACATAAATGAAGACAGAAAACTAAACAGCAGTGACGTTTGCAGGGTTACTGAAGTTGGACTACCTGGTATATAATGTTGTGCTACGTGATTGCTAGCGACACAGCTATGTTAGCATAACATTAGCACAGTGAAGCTGGAGGATGAACGCCAACGTTTTTTCCACTCGATAAAAGTTAACGTGAGGGATTCTGGTGGTCAGGGACAAATGCAATCGCATAGCAGGATGCTATACACGGGCCAAACTTCAGTCAGGAGAACAACTAAGATTTTTCATCCACAATACAAGGTTAGTTATTAATATACTGCAACAACATGGGAACAGAGCAGCTGCGAGAGAATTCAACATTAAGGAATCAATGTTACGAAAGTGGAGGAAGCGCAGTTTTTGGCTTTCCCCATATTTCAAAAGTACTTCATCTCTTTGCTATGACTGCCGCCTGGCATAATTTGCAGACGATAATGGTTGTAGCCGCTGCGATGCTTTCGACCAAAACAGGCGCAGCTTGATGACATCATCAACATGCGCTATCGCGGTATAAAATCTCTATCATTGGCCAAATTTATATCGTTTCTATCGTATATCGTTTCTATCGCCCACCCCTACGGTCATCTGTGGATTTTTACATCCACGTCTTCGTGTTTTATTTTGAACGTGAACCTTTTGTATGTTGTTTAACATACCATTCTTTTTCAAATGGAACATTACTTCCAACCATCGAACATGAACATTAAAACACAATGCAATGATCTGCCTCATAAACGCAAATGTGATTTACAATAGAGCATAAGAAAACAAAACAAATAACTATTTGGAGGAACACTTAGCATGTGACAGTTTCTCAGAGGTTCGCCAGCTGCAAAAAACTGCATCATGCTGCTCACTGTCAACAACATCATCAACAACATCAACAACTGATAACTGTGACCTTACAGCGCAGCATTAAAAACATGACCCTGTGATCAAATCATTGCACGTTGCAGGTTCTCTCTGCGGGTTGTCCCTGGCCCTGCAGGTTCTCTTTGCAGGTTCTCTCTGGTCCTGCAGGTTCTCTCTCAGTCTACAGGTTCTCTGTGAGTCCACAGGTTCTCTCTGCCTCTAGAGGTTCTCTCTGCAGGTTCTCTCTGCCCCTACAGGTTCTCTCTGATTCTACAGGTTCTCTGTGAGTCCACAGGTGCTCTCTGCGGGTTGTCTCTGGCCCTGCAGGTTCTCTTTGCAGGTTCTCTCTGAGTCTACAGGTTCTCTCTGGTCCTGCAGGTTCTCTCTGCAGGTTCTCTCTGCAGGTTCTCTCTGGTCCTGCAGGTTCTCTGTGAGCCTGCAGGTTTGTGCTTGCTGCAGATATGTCAGACCGAGGCGTTGCTCTGTAATGAGGAGGAGCAGCAGAGAGGAAGGCTGGGAGAGTGAGGGTGGGCGAATGAGGCAGTATAATAACAGTGAGCCTCTATTGTGTGAAACAGAGGGCTGATTGTTCCTGAGCTGTGACTGGAACCACACACTGACGCGCACTGGGAACACTGGGAACACTGGGTTATTATTGATTCTACACCTCTATAGATTTCCTCTGAGCTCTAAAGTCTGATTAATTCTTTATTTAAATAAAAGAAAACTGGTCAGCTGAGCAGTGAATGTTGTGATGCATTCAGTTTTACCTGCTGAGGTTTAAAAAGCCCTCTGCACACAGAGCGACCTCCTGTTTTACTGAGTGTGTGCAGAAACACACGCTTCTCTTACACTAAAAAACTATTTTACAGCTTCCTTGGAAATCAAAGCGAGCCATCAGGAGGTGATCAGATAAACAGGAGTTTCACAGTTCGAGCTTCTCAGAATAAATACATCACATGATCACAGAAAGGCAAAACTGAGCCAAACCTGAAATCCCCATTTAACCACAAACTCCACATGCAGGAGATCCCAAACGTGCAGGATCACAGCAGAACTCAGTGAGCGAGTCTATGAAGACAGATGTCTGACTTTAAGAACTCAACCAGGAGCAGCCCTTCAGACCAACCGGCGGAGCAACATGTTCTCAGGGCAGAGCGGCGTGTTCAGGTGGAGCACAGGATTTATTCAGGTGTGTTTTACAGACAGGCTGATGTGAACCTGAACTCTGACCTGGAGCATCATCACTGACTGGACTGGATTAACAGTTAAAGTTTGTGGTGTACATCGTGTGAGGCTGCAGGTAACTATTAAAGCCCAAGGAACGCACATGACTACCTGTGGGCACCAGGTGGGACATTCACAGATGGCTCTAAAATCAGGAAACCTGCTTTCCTCTGTGGAAAACAAAGATTATTCTCTGACACTGATGGCTGTCGGGGGAACTGGGCTCCACCGACCTCTGACCCTGTTGTGTGTCACGTTCAGCATCATTCTGCCCCTGAACCCGTCTCAGGGCCCTGAAACAGTGAGACGAACGAGGAGACGCTTCACTCTGATCAGAGACCTGAGGTACGAATCAGCACAGAGCCAAAGATAACGGTCCAGGTTGAGGTCAGAGGTCAGATATAATCCCACAGGGTGATGATTTTACAAATATTCACACACAGAATTACGAAGCAGAGACATGCTGAGCAATAACCGGACAATAAAACACAAAAACATCCAATCAGAGGCCATGACACGTTGATAAACAGGATGTTACATCACAGGGAGTTTTCCCTTCCTGTTCTGTTCTTCTCAACACAAACACACACACACACACACACACACACGGTGCTACTCTGTGTGTGTGTGTGTTCACAGACTAACACCTCAAACACTCGGCTGTAGAAATCAATCCTTTCATTGATTATCAGCTGATCAACTGAAATCAAAAGACAGGAAAAGGAAGTGATGAATGACCAGCTGATGATGTCATGATGAAGTTGCTCAGAGGACAAGATCAGCTGTGATCATGATGTCAGCATTCACGATGTTGTCCTGCAGCCAGTGAAGGCAGAGACGGACTCCAACAACCCAGCACACACCCTAAAACCAGAACTAGAACCCTGAAACCAGATCATGCACCAAATACACCAGCATCACCTTAAAACCAGAACCAGGACCCTGAAACCAGAGCCAGGACCATAAAACCAGGACCAGGATAGCAAACCTAGACCTTCAAAACCTCAGAGATCCACTAACATCAGAAGCTCGAGTCAAATCAAATCACTTTTATTGTCACATCACATGTGCAGGTACGCTGGTATGGTACATGCGAGTGAAATTCTTGTGTGCGAGCTTCACAGCAACAGAGGTGTGTAAAAATACCATAACATAAGATTAGTCCTGCTGTCCCTCACACTAATTTACTCTGACTCCAGTCTGGATCCCCTCAGACCCCTTGTGTGAATCCAGACCCTCAGAGACTCGAACCTGTGGCGGGGTCGGACCCGCGGACCTTGCGCGGCTCTGCGGCAGGAGGAGCCGCTTCCTGCGGGACTCTGAGAGACTGTTTAAGTAAAGTCTGAAGGACTGGGAGCGCCTTACCTCCGACCCGGTTCTGCCTGCCTCCTGCTCCGTGTTCCGGTCTCTGTGCTCGGTTCAGTCCGGTAAGCAGTGCGCGCGGCTCTCAGTGCGCCGGGAGGAGAAACTCTGAGCAGCTACGGTAAGCTACACGCGACCACTGCGGGCACAACCTCTGCTCACTTTCACAATAAAAGTCCCAAGGAAGTACAGCTTCCGGTCAGACTGTGTCTCCAGATCCACTTGCTGGCATTGATCCGTAAGTTCTCCAGATCATCAGTAAAGGTTCATGTTCATGTCTTCGTTCTTTTTAAACGTGTTTTAAGACGTTTGCATTAAAAACCTGAGCAAAGTACAGCTGTTCTCCCCTGCTCTGTTTAAACCTGTTATTATTATTATCATTATTATTCTGATTGTTTCTTATTATTAATTTCTTTATTTCTTAAAAATCGTTTAAATGTTCACTAATACATATAAAAAAGACAACAAAAGTAGTCAGGAACAATACACATATTCATATAGCTATGTATTGCAAGAAGGTCAACTCTCAGTTCTCTCCAGCGCAGCTTTGATTTATGATCATCAGGAAAATGATTAAACTGCACATGCTCAGTCCATTCCACTTCTGATCATACAGAATTAACATGTTCGTGCTTCTGTAATGTAAAAGAAAACTGTGATATCATCTTTATGCATTTGTGATTTAACAAAAAGCTCCTAAAATATAAAGAAGATGTTAAAGCTGTAAAATGAAGTTAATCTGGAGTTTTATCACAGGTGACCCCTTCATGCTGGCCTCGGGCTTCAGTCGCTCAACAGCCTTTCTGCTATTTAACTGTAAAACGTGAGATGAGCAGGTAAATAAACCACTTGCATTAATTAGGTTTCACGGTTGCTCTGTGGGTTTCATGACTTCATGTACACTCGTCTGCAGGTAAGTCAGTCACTTCACAACATGAGGGAGTTGTCCCGTGGGCGCTCAGAGGTCCTCGTGGACACTGTGTCCTGTCCTCTCAGCACTAAGGAGCTGGACAGCGGTGGAGTTTCCTCCTTGCTGCCCAAACAACAATCTGAGCAGAGCAGACAGGAAACAGGAAGTGCCTGAGACAATACAGCGCTGAGAGGATCTGGAGCCCAGCTGCATTTTTCTGCCTCTAAAGGAGGATGCAGTCCTCATGAAGCTTTCCTCATCAAGGCAGGAAGAGCGCGCTCAGCAGCACTCAAACAAAACCACACAGGAGGTCACCGAGCTGCACACGCCCTCTGACAGCAGGAGACCACACATACACGCACAGACACAGTGTAAGGAAGAGGACTCCTTTACTACATTTATTTATATTATCTGTATAGCACTTCAGAGCACACCTTTCACTTTATTAAAAGCACATTTTCAAGCACTTTATTTAGCATTGCACTTTAAGCATGGATTTGCACAGTAAAACATTTGCACACAAGAAGTTTAATTATTTATTGACTATTTATTGGGAATTTTAAAATCAGTTGGTAGGCTTGTTTCAGATCCTGCACAGCTGCTCCTCATCAAGGAATGTGGTGGTTGTCTGTCAGGAGAGAAGAAAGGTGACTGAGATTGAGATTAAGGTTTACCAGTAAGGAAAACTAATGCAAATGTGTGTGTGTGAAATCTAGGAATAAAAGTGGTGCAAATAGGTGTTTGTACGATAATGATTACTCCCTTTTCTTGCCTGTGTCCTCTTCAAGGTGTTTGGGCAAATGTTTCCCTGGGGGTCCAGACACCATTTAAAGGTTCCGGGAGAGACCATGGGTTAAGAGAGTGTGGTGAATCTTTTTGTGCTTGGGTTTTTATAATATTGAGTTTGGTGTAAAATTAAAGTGTGAAATATTTATTAATATAAAAATGTGAAATGTATTTATTTATTCAAACTGGTATATTGTATACTGTGGTGGAAGGTTGGGATTTAAGAATTTACCTGAGAGTGGAAGAATGGTTTAGTCTGTGACAGCTGAACATATTTAAGGCTGCCGGTTGTCATTAGAGGGTTAATTGTGCTGTGAAGAAGCTCGATTAGTGAATTGTTGTAAGGAGAGCTGTATAGCAAATAAATACTTTCTGTTCCACTACACTTGCCTCACTGTGTTTCCAGCCGCTAAGGGCCGCCCTGTTACTCACTCACACACACACACACACACACACACACACACACACACACACACACACACACACACACACACACACACACACACACACACACACCTACCTCCTGGGTTACCTGCATCGCCCCCAGCAGGCTTCATGAATCAAAAGACGCTTCATCTTTGCCACAGCCACCAGGTTGGACTGATCTGCTAGAGAGAGGATGACTGACTGATTCAGATCACAAAGGTCGAAGGTCACCGCTGAATCAGTACTTTACCGCTGTAAGCTGAACATGTGCCACCTCCTGCAGTAACTTTAGCTGTGATATTTTTAAAATCCCCACCGTGATCAGCCTCAGGTCATCTCACCTGTCTCCTAGTGTGTTCTGGAGGGTTACCTCTACACCCCATAAAAGGATTTAAACACACTGATTCTGAGCAGGAAGTTGTTCAGGTGGAGGCACTGCTTCACCTGAGCAGGGTTCCAGGTGAGCTGAGTCTTCATAACGTACCTGTAAATGTGACGGCAGGAAAGAGGTGTGTCCCTCTGGGGTCACCTGGATGAAGTGTGGGAGTTGAGCCTAGACAGAAGGAGGATGAAGAGCTTCAGTCCTTCTCATCAGAGGAGCTGTCCAGCTTCATTCCAACTGTTTGCACCAAAGACGAGCTGCAGAGACGCCTCAGGCAGTGACTGTCTGTGGATTTGTGTCTGTGCCTCACTCACACACCTTAATGGGAAGCAGCTGGGCCAGAGATTTGCTCAGCTGCAGCTCAGACTGAGTCCACTCGGGGGCGCTGCAGCCTCACGCAGACAGAAGAAAACTGACACGGTTTCTTCCGTCTGTGCTGAGATTACCAAAGGGAAGTGTGAGGTTCAGACTTGGTGTTTCCTGCTCTGAACACAATCTTTGGTTTTCTGGATGATCAGAGGTAAGCGGACACTTTCAGCTTCCTGCAGACTCACTAACAAAAACCCAAACATGAGGTCTGACACAGACAGAAAGAGGCAGCTTGTTGTTGTCCTCGTCCTCACATCTTTAATTAATGGAATAAACACAGGGATCAGAGATTTTTTTTTTTTTTACATTTATAGTATATTCCAGGATGTAGGCACCGGTTGCCGGTTCGAGCCCCGGCTTGGACAGTCTCGGTCGTTGTGTCCTTGGGCAAGACACTTCACCTACCGCCTACTGGTGTTGGCCAGAGGGGCCGATGGTGCGATATGGCAACCTCGCTTCTGTCAGTCTGCCCCAGCTGTGGCTACACCTGTAGCTGCCTCCACCAGTGTGTGAATGTGAGAGTGAATGAATAGTGGAATTGTAAAGCACTTTGAGGGTCTCGAAAAGCGCTATATAAATGCAATCCATTATTATTATTATTATTATTATTGTTGTTACCGTGATAACAAAAACCAACAATAGCATGATTTGAAAGAGCACCGAGACAAAGAAAGCTTGAATCAGGCAGAAAGGTGAGAGGTGTGCTGGTGGCTCAGGGTGTCGTGTTGAGGAGAGCCAGGATGAAGGTCAAGGTCAAATTTATTTATATAGCACATTTCAAACAGCCGATGCTGCACAAAGTGCTTAACAATATAAAAATGGCATTAAAAAGCAACAATGTAATACAATAATAACAGTAAAAAAAAAAAAAACAATAATAGGACAGTAAAAGAATTAAAACAATAACTAAACTAATTCAAATAAGACCAAAATGCTTGGGTCATAGTGTGTTAAAAGCCAGGGCATAGAAATGTGTCTTTAGTAATGATTTAAATTGCTCAAGTGTTTGTGCAGATCTAATATTTAAGGGGAGACTATTCCAAAGTCTGGGACCTGCCACAGAAAAGGATCTATCACCACGGGATTTGAGGTTAGTCCGTGGGATGGACAGCATTAGTTTTGAGCTAGACCTCGTGGTTTTTCCTGGAGCATAGGCAGAGAGGAGCTCAGACAGGTAAGGAGGGGCTCGGGCATTAAGTGACTTAAAAACAAAAAGTAGAAGTTTAAATTGGATCCTGTAGGAGACAGGAAGCCAGTGTAAAGAAGCTAAAACTGGGGTTATATGCTCTCTCAGTTTGGTACCAGTTAGCAGGCGAGCAGCTGCATTTTGAACTATCTGAAGATGATGGATGGTGGCCTGATCTAGACCATAGTACAATGAATTGCAGTAGTCTAATCTGCAAGTAAGAAAAAGGTGAATAACACGCTCAAAGACGTTAGCCGGAAGGTATGGCTTTACCTTGGCTAGCTGTCTTAACTGAAAAAAACCAGGACTGAACTACTGCACTCACCTGCTTATTCAATTTAAAAGAACCATCAATGTAGACACCGAGGTTTTTTACATGTGTTTTACAATACGAGGAAAGGGTGCCCAGAGTGCACCCTTTCCTCTGGGCGCACTCTGCAACTATTTGCAGAGTGCGCCCAGACCACGCTTGACTGGTCGATCATTCGAGGCATTCTAGTCAGTTTTTATAAGTGACTGAAAGAATGTGGTTGTGCTTTCCCCCGGTCATATCTGGATTTTCCCCTTTCACATGGTTGAGGAGCTCCATGACGGATTGATGGCGCTTACTGGTCAACGCCCTGTAGAAGTTTTCTGGCCTCTGTGAGGAGAACCCTAACTAACTGATGAGGTAATTTACATTATGTGGGAATGCCTCGGGATCGGCAGAGGTTTCTGGAACTGCCTCTGCGACCCGACACTAGAAGGAAAAAAAAAAAAAAAAAAAAAAGGCTGGTTGCAACTTTTCCATCAGCTGCCATTGTAAGAACATAGAAATTTGTAAAGATGGACTTGCAGTGAGCTGAAACATGTTCGCTCATCATCTGTTAAAGTAGATCATGTGATCACACTGACTCACACACTGCAGAGCTGATTTAATGTGGTTTTATTGCTCAGGTTAAACATCCAGGAAAACAAATCTGAGAACCTGCAGAAGATTCATGTGGCTTCTGTCCCACACAGATTACAGACTTTAAATATTCAGCACAGAGCCCCGACAAAATCAACACATCATTACTATTATTATTTACACTCTGAATATCTACCAGGACACAGCGACCCTCTCAGAACCGTGGTTATAGTTTGGTTACTTTTTTACCCACATGATGAAAACAGAGCTTTCACCTTTCTGATCAACTCTTACAGACATCGCACAGTTGTTCTGTTAGAAACTCTCTATGAGTGGGGTAAATATTTAGAAATCCACACCCACCTGAACCAAACCCCTACCCGACCAGGAAGTGGATGTTATTAGGAGGCTAACACTGATTGTCATTAGCTTCTAAACAGACTGCAGGAAGTAGATTCACGGACGAGTTTCTGCTGCACGCTCTTTGTCTCACTGCAACACAAATACAATTCAAGGAAAGATTAGATGAAACTCCAGCCACCTTCAATGTGAGCAGAGGCCATCTCGGAACACCTGGAAACAGCTGTGAGGGCGGTCTCATGTTTGTAGCTGCCATGAAACAGATTCCGTCCGATTAGTGTGAGCTGACAGAAGGTTTTCAGAAAGTTGTGAAAAGGTTTGTGAGATCCAGCAAAGGGAGCGCAGCTGCATTCAGAAAGGTGTCCAGCATGAGTTTACCTGATCAAACAAACCAACAAACAGTAAACCAGACAGAGTCCGCCATCTTTACGGCTCCTCGTCGTCACTCTGCTGCGTCTTCTCCTCGCTCAAGCAGCTCTCATCGATGTTCTCCAGAGAGTCAGCTCGCTGCACCGTCAGCTCCGACACGCTGATGCACGGCAGCGTGTTCTGCTCTGGGAACATCCATGGCTTCAGGCCCGGGTTGTGTTTCCTCTTCCACTCTGGGTACTTTACAGAAGCCTTGTAGATCTTCCTCATAGCCTAAGATGACCAAAATGAGATGGGACAGAGACACAGTCAGATGGGACAGAGACACAGATCTGATGGGTCAGAGACACAGATCTGATGGGTCAGAGACACAGTCTGACCTCTGCTCACGCTGATGGGACAGAGACACAGTCTGACGGGACAGAGACACAGTCTGATCTCTGCTCACGCTAATGGGACAGAGACACAGCCTGATGGGTCAGAGACACAGATCTGATGGGTCAGAGACACAGTTTGATGGGTCAGAGACACAGTCTGACCTCTGCTCACGCTGATGGGACAGAGACACAGTCTGATGGGACAGAGACACAGTCTGACCTCTGCTCACGCTGATGGGACAGAGACACAGTCTGATGGGACAGAGACACAGTCTGATCTCCTGATCACTGACCTATGGGACAGAGACACAGCCTGATGGGACAGAGACACAGCCTGATGGGACAGAGACACAGTCTGACGGGACAGAGACACAGTCTGATCTCTGCTCACGCTAATGGGACAGAGACACAGCCTGATGGGACAGAGACACAGTCTGATGGGACAGAGACACAGTCTGATGGGACAGAGACACAGTCTGACCTCTGCTCACGCTGATGGGACAGAGACACAGTCATATGGGACAGAGACACAGTCATATGGGAATAGAGGTCGTTTACCTTTGGAGCTACAAACTGGGACACCCTGTTCACCACCCACTTTGGTAAAGAACCTGCAGACAGAGACAATGGTGCCGAGGGTCAGGCTGAGTCAGTTCAGTTTAAACATGAAGTACAGATAGAGTTTACAGAGAGAACATTTGTACATAAAACACACACACACACACACACACACACACACACACACACACACACACACACACACACACACACACACACCACACACACAAACTGACTGTCATCAGTTCTTTTGTTGGATGAAGAAGTTTGTGGACCTTTGACCTACATCTGTCTTGGAATAACCTCAAACCACAGAATCCAGTAAATGGCGTTTCTGCCGCAGGGTCAGATCAAGATCTTCTGACGTTTCTCTCAGAGCGGTAATTTTGGTGTATTTGGCCAGTAGAAGAGGTACTGTATTTAGTACTTCTTCCACTAGCCACAGGTCTCACCTCTGGGGTCCACCTGAGTCAGGTAGTAGAGGGTGGAGCTGGTGGCTCCGTTGGACTGGATCAGGTACCCCGTGAGCAGAGAGACGGCTCGGACGTAGTCCTTCTTTGGAGGATATTTCTGAGGTGGACAAAGGAGCAGTGAGTGATCGACTGCAATGTCCACTTGGCAGATATAACTTCACACATCACACCTCAGTGTGCATCTGTATACTGATGATACTGTGCTCTATTCTCTGGAGTGGTATTTACAATTAAAACTTTCACCTACTGATCTGAAGTCTGTGATTGATTGTGCAACCATGAATCTGCTGGGGTCTGACTGGGTCCTAGTGATAAAGCTCCCCTATGGAGTCTGCTCTTCTAATAAAATGTTTTTGTGTCTTTATGTTCCATATGTCACTAAATGAGTATAAAACCCACCAAGTAACAGTCAGAGCAGTGAAATACTGACCGGGTGTTTGACCGAGTAGTTGATGATCATGTAGTCGTTGCCGAGTGGAAGCCAAGATCTCATAGTCACAAAGTCTCTGTTTTTCAGTGGGCTCGGGCATTTCCCTTCAAACAGAACACAAACACATCCACAAAGGTTCAGACAGAATCAGATATTTGGCAACTAAAAACCAGCTAACCCTTTTGGACCAGCACAGACTCCGGCTCAACCTAACCTCAGTTTGATCTGAATTAAGAAGCAGAAAGTTAGAGGCCATCCAGGTCCTTTAGACCTGAGTCTATTAGATAGATATGATACAAACCACTGCAGCGCAGTACCTGTAATACCTACAGCATGTTCTAATCGCTCTAATAGGATATTATGGTCGACAGTATCGAATGCTGCACTGAGGTCTAGCAATGCTATGCAGATGATACCCAGCTCTATCTGTCCATGCCCATATGGAAAAGAAATAGTAAAAACTTATATGTGATTACTCATGAAAGTGGCCACTTTCATGAGTAAATCATATAAGGCTTACGTGATTTACTCATGAAAGTGGCCACTTTCTCATTACTTTCATACATTGTTTTAGTAAGTGTCCAAAGCATACAAGTTTCATTATATAATTTTTCAAGGGATCTTATATCTGTTTTCACTCTTGTATGCTTTTCATACAAGTTTCACTCAAGACAGATACAAACTTTATAAGATTTATATATATCTTTTCCATATGGGTGAAGCCAGATAACACATGGCAATTAGTTAAACTGCAGGAATGTCTTAACCTCCTAAGACCCAAACTCTTCCACAGCATGCATTTTTAATTTCTCTTTGATATTTGGGCATATTGGGACCTGATGAATGTAAAAACAAAGAATTGCCTGATTTTTTTTTTTTTTTACCTGATTTTTGTTTCTGACAAAAATGAGATCCACATGAGGATATTCATTTAAAATTTCAATAGAACAGTGGCAGTATGTCCTCATAAGTGGATATCAGGCCTATGTAGAGCAAAATTTTGTATTTCGGTCTAGACAACCCAAAATGTGATGTCCACATATGTGGACGCCAGGTCCTAGGGGGTTAAAGACATAAAGACCTGGATGGCCGCTAACTTTCTGCTTCTTAATTCAGATCAAACTGAGGTTATTGTACTCGGCCCTGAAAATCGTAGAAATATGGTATTTAACCAGATTCTTACTCTGGATGGCATTACCTTGGCCTCCAGTAACACTGTGAGGAACCTTGGAGTCATTTTTGACCAGGATATGTCCTTCAATGCACATATTAAACAAATATGTAAGACTGCTTTCTCTCATTTGTGCAACAGCTCTAAAGTTAGAAATATCCTGTCTCATAGTGACGCTGAAAAACTAGTTCATGCATTTATTACTTCCAGGCTGGATGACTGTAATTCATTATTATCAGGAAGTCCTAAAAACTCCCTGAAAAGCCTGACAGACACAGTCTCTACTTTTAAGATTAGGCTTCAAACTTTCCTTAGTTATGCTGCAACAGGTGTAGGCTGCTGGGGGATTCCCACGATGCACTGCGTGTTTCTTCTTCACTCACTATGTATTAATAGACCTCTCTGCATTGAATCATATCTGTTATTAACCTCTGTCTCTCTTCCACAGCATGTCTTTATCCTGTCTTCCTTCTCTCACCCCAACCAGTCACAGCAGATGGCCCCGCCCCTCCCTGAGCCTTGTTCTGCCGGAGGTTTCTTCCTGTTAAAAGGGAGTTTTAACAGGAAGTGCTTGCTCATAGGGGGTCATATGATTGTTGGGTTTTTCTCTGTATGTATTACTGTAGGGTCTACCTTACAATATAAAGCAACTTGAGGCGACTGTTGTTGTGATTTGGTGCTATATAAATAAAATTTAATTGAAATTGAATCAAATCTTTATTATTATTTATGTATTTATTTATCAGCAGCCACAGCGTAGCCACAGCAGGCTGGGGTGATGTGCCCACAGGCTCTGCCGGGAGCCAGCTGCACCATAGCGGGCCGAGCCCAGGCCCAGAGGCCCGAGATCCCCCCCGTCCCCCCGGAAAAGGCCCAACCGGTCAGAGTATCTTTTATACCTGTCATTTGAGTGTCATGTTAAACCACATCACTGGGTCTCCCTACTTCCACAACATCGATTGCTACTTCCTCTTGTTCCCTTAGGTCTTTGTCCACCATTCACCTTATTGTTCCCTCTGCCTGTCTCACCATTCTGGTGCTGTGCTGAGGTGTTTTATGGCATGTATTACATCACCGCTCAGTAAAGGAACTAACAGGAGTAATATCCCACGTCTGCGTTGACCGTCAGCCTGCCGATGTCATACGTATCGATCATGTTGGTGTCCCACTTCTTCCGGTAGCTCGTGTCATGGAGGACGTCGTACAATGTCTCTGCTGTCACGTCCTTACAGACTATCCTCATCTGAGGCACAGAAAGAGAGAGGGAGAGAGTCAGACAGAGGTTAGAACCGATCACGCTCAACTCTAACCACCAGTTTCCATGCTGGTATACTGTGACATTTAGGTGTGCCATGGGATTTTATTACTTGAACTCTGCAACTGCATGAAATGTTAGAAACATACATGTGTTGGGATTGTAGGAGGAAGACGGGGAACCCAGAGGGAACCCACAGTGATGACTCCTAAGAAAAAAGTTCATGACTTTGAGTCACCTGGTGTCCAGGTTTTCCCTGGTGGTGCTATCTTTAAGGGGAGGGTGTGATGAAGCATGAAACAGCAGGTGTGCTGTGTTCTACAGGAGCTGATTGGAGTGCTGCATGAGCTACATCCACACTGAGTTTCTTCAGTGGAACAGCCCATCTTGGAGATTCTTTACACCCTTCAGTGCTTCCCAGCACAGGATTATCCCGTACTCACAGGAGCACGCTGCTCATGATGAAGAAGGGAGGTCTAGCTCAGCTATTGAGGAAGCAAATATAATACAATCTTATTCCCTTGCCACCAGTATTCATGGCTAATGTGCAGTCTGAGGAGTAAATGAACTGCATTTGAATGTCACACATTTATGTGACTTCAGGGATACATGTCTAATTGCATTCACAGAGACTCACAGATCTTTTAGCTGATAAACTTCTTAAGCTGTTTAAACTTGATTTTAAACCTGCGGGTTAAATTTTAGACTCTTTAACTAACAGGTCTCCGTGTGTGAGAGTCAGCATCTGTTTTTCTAATCAGCTGAATTCTTCTATTGGGTCACCACAGGGATGTTGTCTCTCTCCCCTACCATATATTTTATACACTAATGATTGTCGTAGTACACAGGCTAACAGGCATTGTAAGCCTCCTCCATGGTGAAGAGTATTCCCATGGGCCGTCTCCCCATCCTGCCCTGACAGTAGTAAAGGGTGCAGCCATTGATGGTGGTGGATATTCTGTATTTGGGGGGTTGTTCTTGATAAGCCTCTGTCCTTTGAATCACATCGTGCTGTTACAACAAAAAAGTTCCAACAACAATTGGACTTTTTACTGAGGTTGAGAGTTTTTAACATTTCATTTGAAATGACCATTTATTAAAAAAAAAAAAAAAAAAAAGAGGGAAGGAAAGAGGTTTTTTTAGTACCATTGCTTGGCTACAGTAATCTGTCCTTGACCAACCAGACTTGGTAACCTGGTTAGTAAGATTTCAGGGAGGTCTCAGGTCCAGTTTCTGGACAGGTGCTGAGGAAGGAAACGTCTGTCATGTCTGAGAGGATGGTCTGAACATCCTCTCTTCAGGTCGTTGGTATAAAGTGCCTGGAGTGACGAGACCACAGAGTGTCTTTTATACCTGCTGCTGATATGATGGTTATTAAAGCTAACCTATAAGTGTTGTTGCCATCACTATTGCACTTTGTTACTGATAAAACCTGGGCTGTTTTTTGATTTTTAAATGTTTGTGTTGTTTGATGTGTGGACATGCTGCAAATCCGTTTCCCATTGGGGACAATAAAGTTACCAATTAGTAGTCTGACAAACTGTCTTAAGACAATTGGCAAACGATTTTCTGCAGCTTAATGCAGACGAGACTGTTTCATTAAGCCCCAAATTAGACAACATCCTGGTTCTTTCTCAGTGATGGTGAAAGATGCTGCTCAAAATCTTGATTTTTGATCTTTGACTTTTGATGCTCACATGAAGTCTGTGACCCACTCTTGCTTTTCCACTTAAGAAATATCAATCAGAGCTCCCTGACCTGCTGTCCATCTACACCAAGCGGTGCAAGTCCAAAGCTAGGAAGATTATGATGGACTTCTCCCATCCCAACAATGGACTCTTCTCACTGTTGAGGTCTGGGAAGCGCTTCTGCTCCCTTAAGGCCAAAACAGAGAGAATGAGGAGGAGCTTCTTCCCCCAGGCTATTCGGGCCCTGAACCAGGTGTAGGACTGGACTCTCACACACACATCACCACACGCACCACTGTAAATTTACAAATTAACATTACTGTAAATTCCTAAGTTAATTTGTAAATTTTGTAGTAAACTGTAAATATTGTAAAACTTTTCTTCTGTCATTTAATGGTCGGGCATTGTACAGCTACAAGCATTTCACCCCCATGTCATACTGTGTATGGTTGTGTGTGTGTGACAAATAAAATTTGAATTTGAATTATCACTAAACTCAGAACTGCTGTCTCCATAAGTGAATTAGAGAGGCTTGTTCATGCCTTCATCTCCTCCCGATTAAAATATTTTGATGCTCCTTTCTCGTCTCGTCCCGTCTGTCAAAGACTTCTATAAATTACCTACAAGCTGTTGAAAATGCTGCAGTAACACTTTTAAATCATTCAGAAATTCTCACTTCATTGTTAAAATCTTTGCACTGGTTTCCAGTTTGGTTCGGATACCAGTTTAAACTCTTACTTTGACTGCCTTACAAGGAGAGAGCCCAACTTATATCATCCTTATAAGATCCTTAGATCTACAGATCGTGGTCTTCTGGTAATTCCACGGAGCTGTTTGAAAACTAGAGGGGATCATGCTGTCTAAATCTCAGCTCCAAAACTGTGGAACAGTTCATCTCCCCCTCTGTGCACCAGTGGCTCTGTGGCTGAAAACATCTATTCAGGCACACATTTGGATAATAATCTTGTGTAATATGTTGTTATTTTTAATATCCCTGAAAAACACTTTGTAATAGATTCTTGTCTTAAAAAGTGCTCACACACGCACGCACGCACGCACACACACGGAATACTTGACAGATACATTTAAATAACTAAGATTTTATATTTTATGATTTCAGTTTCACAGTGTCACAACTGCAGTGTTGGGGCGGTGCAAGAGAAACCCTTCAGTTTCTTTTGCGGTTTATGTGACGTCACAGTTTTCTGGTTCTGGCTGATAATAGTTTGATTCCTGTGTTTTCTGAATAAAAGAACCAGCGGCTTCCATTCAGTTTTATTCAAATGGCGCCAAATCACAACAGTGCTGTGTGCTGTAAGGCCAACATCTTAGAATAATCCGCCTCATTCAGAGCTCTCGTGTGGTTTCCTGTTGGGTCTTTTCTGGATAAACCAAAGTGACCTGTTAGCAGAGGAGACACCTGATCAGGTGTTGCTCAGAGGCACCTCAGCAGCTAACCTGAGCAGCTTCACTTTCTCTGCTCTGACCTTATCAGGTGTTCTCAGGTTTCAGTGCTTTAGCATCCGGTTTTATCTCTTTGAACTCATCCAGGCTCAGACCATCTTCAAACTCGGACATCAGTCATCCTAAAGGGAGCTCCACAAGGATCCATCTCAGGTCCTCTGCTCTTTTATAGTTAGACATTTAACATCTGCTCCATTTCTACTGTGATGACACAAAAGATCATCTTCAGCTTCCTTATTTCAGCAGCTTCACGAACTCAGACCGAGGTTTCTAACAAAGCTCAGCTCAGGTTAGAAGATTTCATCGTTCCCACAAAATCTCCAAACAAACTAATCACGTGTTCTTATCTAACACAGTCGACCAATATTATCAGTCCAAGACTTTATTCCTTGCACAGGGACAGAAACTTAATCTGTTAGTGAGGATAATCCCTGATAATCTGAAGGCTGTGATTGGCTCTGATTCTCTGTAATAACCAGACTGCAGTCGTCTCCATTCTCCTCCATGAGGTTACCTGCTGTATTGAGTTTTTAAGTCCATCAGGGTCGTATTTGCAGTTCTGGTGTTTTGTTGGACCTGATGAGTTTCTGCATCACGTGTGAGGCAAACAGAGCTACAAGAGATCACCAGCTAATCCAGATCAGCTCCTCTGTCTGCCTGAAACAAACTGAACCATCTGAACATTAATCAGACAGACAACTGCCGCCTCCCCCTGTGAATGATTATGTGGAGCAGGTTATTATTAACGTGGAGCTGACCGTTCATGTGGACCACAGGAAGTTTCTCTGTACCATTTCCAGCTCTGCTGCTTTGGTCACTGTTTGCATCGTTGTTGCAGCGCAGCCTGAACGATGACAAACCAAAGTGTTCATGTAAAATATTCTCAGCCAGGAAACACCAGACTGTAATTTCCCCCTGTAGGCATGGAGAGATCTGAGCTCCAGATTTCCACCTGTCAGAGTTTCACAGTGGTCATGTGAGATGGTTTGTTACTGTAGGACGTCACTTTTTTCCACTGCTGTAATCGTGCTGGAGCGGCGGTCATTGATATGGTGATGGCAAGCGCTGTAAACGCTCCGTGTAACTCAATCAGCGAGACTCCGCTCGCCGTTAATCATTCATAAAGTCCCGAGCGCCGAGGCATTGTGTCTGTCACTCAGTCCGTCTCTCCTGCAGGAAACCTTTCAGCTCACTCAGGAGCTGAGCCAGGGTCTGTAGTTCTACTCACTGCCTTGCTTCACAGCACGTTGGAGACGACGAGCAGAGGTTCATTTACTTCAGATAAAATAAAGACACCACGATTACAAAGACCTACAAGTTCCCCCCGAGGTCATGCACACGTCCCCTCCCCCTTGAGGTCATCCACACGTCCCCCTCCACCCATCATCTCCAGCTTTCATCAGCAGGGCGAGGTCATTTATGGTGCTGGAGAGTTTCATTTACTCTTTACAGCCTTCAGCAGCAAGAGATGTGACTCGCAAACGGCAGAGACTCCACAGCCAGTCACATGAGATGACAGAAATCAGCTGAACAGGTAAAATAGCTGTCAGTGCCCAGAATTGCCACAGCGCCCTTCAGCTGGTGATAACAGGAGTATCACACCCCCCAACCCCCACATAGATGGGCTTCTGCAGGTCAGACGTGAGGAAGCAGCCTGTGTTTTTGACTGGGCCATGCAGAAAGCTTACATGGAACCATTAACCAGTAACCAGTAAGCATGTCCGTGTTTGAATCCACGTGTGCTAGGAAGACGAATCAGACTGCAGGACAATGTTTTTAATCTCGGTTTTGTGGTTTTCACATGACGGGAAGCTGTGACTGAGGTAAATCAGCAGGTGATGTGACCTGTTTGGTCGCTGGCTCCATCAGCAGCTCTGAATTAGTCATGAGGCAGAAGAAGAAGAAATGCCTCGCTGCTTTCCAAAGAGTTTATGAATTATTTACACACAGGAATCATCATCATCACCTCACCATCACCTCTGTGTACTTAGAACAGAGACACTCCTCGCACTCACACTTCCTCCCGTCTGCTCCGAGACTTTCTGTAATTGGTCCTGGGTCACCAGAGAAAAGACGTGAGAGAGAATCACCCAAAGAAGTCCCTTGAATTCACCAAATACCAGCTAAGCGTGTCATCTCGCTGATGTCTTGACTCAGATGCCAGAGGACACCTTTGGTGTAAACAAGACACCAGCGGCGCTAACAAAACACACCAATTACCTGGCCAGGTAACTGGCAAGACTCAGAACTGGAGTTACAGCCAACGACCAATGACTGTGTCACATTTTAACCACAAGCAAACTTTAAAATGTCGTCAGCTCAGTGAGGTCCATTAACAAGAACTTTCCAATCTTCTTCCACTTATCCAGGTCATGGCCAGGCTGGAGCCTATCACAGAGGTGGGAAACACCTGGATGGGCTGGCAGCTCATCACAGGGCTAACCCAGAGAGAAAGACAACGGTCACACTCACATTCACTAGTAGGTCTACTTAACTAACTTAAGAGTCACCAGGTAACTTCACATGAATGTATTTGGAGTGAGCCTTAATGCTGAATGCTCACTTCACTTCTCTTCCTTAGGTGTGGAAATGCTGGTGTGCACATCCACCTGCACAACACCTGGCTCATTTATCACCATCCATAAGTGTCCTGCAGATTCGCTACAACACTTCCCCCCCCCCCCTCACTCACCAACTCTTGAGCCACGGGCGATCCTGGCTCAAGAGTTGGGAGTTCGCCTTGTAATCGGAAGGTTGCCGGTTCGAGCCCCGGCTCGGACAGTCTCGGTCGTTGTGTCCTTGGGCAAGACACTTCACCCGTTGCCTACTGGTGGTGGTCAGAGGGCCCGGTGGCGCCAGTGTCCGGCAGCCTCGCCTCTGTCAGTACGCCCCAGGGTGGCTGTGGCTACAATGTAGCTGCCATCACCAGTATGTGAATGTGTGTGTGAATGGGTGGATGACTGGATATGTAAAGCGCTTTGGGGTCCTTAGGGACTAGTAAAGCGCTATATAAATACAGGCCATTTACCATTTACTTCCAGCAGCTGACTCCTGTTAAAAGGGAGTTTTTCCTTCCCACTGTCGCCAAAGTGCTTGCTCATAGGGGGTCATATGATTGTTGGGTTTTCCTCTGTATCTATGAAGCGCCTTGAGGCGACTTTTGTTGTGATTTGGCGCTATATAAATAAAATTGAATTGAATTGAACACGAAACAACAAGACTGTATGCATATTCATCAGATTTACTCTCATTTTTAAGTTACAAGAACATTTTTTATTAAATAACCTTTGTATGTTTTGTGTTCTAATGTACAGCCACATGTGTTGTTTAACCACAGCCAGTCACAGTGCAGTGGTAGGGATGGACAAGAGGAGTGAGATGACTGTAAGTACTACAGGAAGGAATGATGGCGGATTCAGGAAACTGAAACAATGAAAGAGGTTATAAATAGAATAAAATGGTGCAAATCTAAAAAGCTTTTGATCAAGAAATACACTTAACTGTTACAGATATTAATTTGATTGAGACTAGATGGCCCGACCAAGTGATATACGCAGCCTTTAACACCTATTGTGGCAGAGTACTTAATCACAGGACAATACCGGCTCAGGTTATTGAGATCATTCAGGACTTCTGGGAGGTATGTTATAACACTTCAAAGGAGAACTTGATAAGTGCGCACAGCCCAAAATAATCAGTGTCCCCATTGGGTGCTGGCGTATGTATAACTGGGGGTGATTTCAGATTAGATCACAAGATGGACTGCTCAACAGGTAAAGAGTAGCAGGTGACCAAGTGCCACATGACTGAGAGCGGCCGGCCCAGGTTCCAGTGTGATGCACGGCCCTTTGCTGCTGTCAGCTCTGTTCAAGCAGTTACCCACATTCAGTTTCGGTAATACTTTTCTCAAGTGGACCAAAATCGTATCCAGTGACCCACCCGTCAGGGGTGCCCTCTTTCACCTGTTTGCCCTTGTTCTCAGGAAGAATCTCCTTCTCCAGCAAGCTATCTGACTTTCCCTCTGCAGAAATCCTCAAATTTAGAGTCGCTCTGACTGAAGCCGAGACCTTTGGTTTCACTCGTCACTGTCCCCATGCTGCATTAGCTGCTCTAGCCTGAGGTAGGGATTCAAACCTTCAGTGGGTCACTGTAACATCAGAGTTCTGTACCACCCACCCTCACAGAAGTGACTGAGCAAAGCTTTAACCTCCTTCACACTTTTCGCCTTTAACTTCATGGAAAATGTTCTTTGTGTATTTGAAAATGAACCTTCAGGTGTGACTGCATCCATCAGAGTGATCCAGCTGCACACCATGGATCTGGATTCAAAACTGATTCAGTCGTCCTTTATTCATATAGCACCAAATCACAGCAACAGTTGCCCAGAGAAGCTTCATGTTGTAAAAAAACAGACCCTACAAAGGAGCTTCTTGCTGAGGAATCTCTGACTTTCCCCAGCACCAGTTTGCGGCTGCGAGTGGGTTAACAGGCTGAAAGATGAAGGTTACTCCGAGGATCGAAAGAGCCTGTTAGAAACTGTAAAAATACTTAAACATGAACAAATGCTCAAGTTTGGAGTCTTGAAGCACCAAACAAAACTGCACACACTCCATAAAGTGAATGTAGGCAGTCTGGGGGCCCACTGCGGCGTCCAGGACCCAGAGTACTGTGATCCGCCCCTGTCCTCACATCAAACAGTGGCTCCCAAGATCTGATTGGTCGTCAATAAGCTGAAACTGGCTGAGCAGGTTTGGGAGGAGAGCTGGTTAAATGTTTGCAGAGCTGCTGAGGTACCTGCCTCCAGGTACAGGTGACATCTGTCAGGTGGGCAGCATCACACATGAACCGTAACAGGAGTTCTGATGAAGCAGGCCTGTTAACCCTTCTGTTACCCACAATGCACCTGGACCTCTGACAGCTGGCACTTTAATGAGGCTGACGCCCTGTGACAGGTGTAGATTTCACCTGTTTGTACCAAAGTAACACAGATTCACAGGTTGCACCACTTCCAGGATCTTTCAGGTGTTTACACTGAGCAACTTCCTGTTTCCACCTTAAAGATAAATCAGTAAAAGTCATCAATCGCTTGATCAGTGATCAGATTTCACTGATACAGTACAGCTTGTACAGCTGCTGTTATTGTGTATATATTTATTTATATTTCTTCATACATTCTTATACAGTTCTATATTGTGTATTGTGTATTTTGTTGTACAGTTATTTTATTTTCAACTTTAATTTATATATTTTATCTTATTCTTTCCCAGTTAAATTTACCCTTCATTCTAATTTGTGTTGTACAGTTATTTCATTTTTAACCTTAATTTATATTTTATTCCTTCCTAGTTAAATTTACCCTTTTTAATTTTTCATATTTATTTCCTATCTTATTCATAGCCTTTTCCTTTTTTGTTTTCTTTAGGTCACGAGCAGTTGTCCAAGCAAGCATTTCACTACATATCGTACTGTGTATGACTGTGTACGTGACAAATAAAATTTGAATTTGAATTTGAATTCACCGATCATTCAATTGATCGATGGATGTGTTTCTGTGTTTACAGTCCAAGTACCTCATTTACTCCAGTAGCTTCAGCATCAAATCTTTGTGAATCACCATGGTTACCTCAAAACTCCAAAATAAAACAACCAATCAAACTTTCTGAAGAGATGATGACACATGATCAAACCCTGTAGTTAGTGACTAACCGACTAACCAACCCACCGACTAACTGACCGTCTGCGCTAGCCCGTGCAGTTCTCAGAGGAAACTTTCACCATAATATGTTTCCAGAGTAACTCTGGGATGAAGTAATGGAGTAAATGTACTCAGTTACTTTGAGTATTGCTTTTATTGTGAAGGAGCGCGGTCTTTTCGCAGTAAAAGCGTCAGCGGTGACGCGGCTCACCTTGAGCTTCTGCACGGTGCTGCTGTCCTCCTCGCGCCCCCACACCGTCACCCCTCCCTTGCTGTAGCGGCTGGTCCAGCCCTCCGTGCTCAGGCACTGCTCTCTGAACGAACAGAAGTCCGAGTCGTCCGGGATTTGCACCGGCATCTCCGATCAGCTGCCCACCGACCTTTGCACCTCACTGCGCCTGCGCGCCGCCCTCACACCACTAACAGGTAGCTGCTGTCCCGGCGGGGGGATGTGAGCGGCAGCGGCTGATGATGCCGCTTTTATATGCCCCAGCACACAGATAAGACGGAGAGAAAGAGGTCCCACTCTGCTGCTCAAACACTACAATACCCACAAGGCTCGGCGAAGGCGGGGCCTATTGAGCACCTGCTGGACAGGTGAAGCCACAGTTGAAGTAGTCCAGGTGGAAGGTTCACCAATGAGATGGAGGACAGAAACACCAACAGGAGATGCACAAATACGACTTTTACACGGACACAAAGACACAGAGAAGCTATAAACCAACAAAAAGAGTTAAACACACAAACACGCACACATTTGGAGATTTCACCCCTCCATCCGATGGGTGTGGCGGGGTGAAATCTCAGTGGTAACTAAGATGTGATTGGCTGTGTGTCTTCCTCCTCCTGCCTGCGAGGAGCTGCAGGAATCAGAGCGGAGGGAGTCATCTGTCTTCGCGCATCACCTTTGAGGCCCTGCAGCGTGCTGCCTTCACGTTCCTTTGGAAATGTGAGCTTCCCCGGCCGCAGAGAGCTACCTGAATCTCTCTCATCTGAGCTCCGCTCATTCGTTTAGATTAAAAACACAAGTCAGCGTTTCCGCCTGTCACCTGGTACAGCAGATAGACAGTGAGACGGTGTAGTTTGGTTGAAAGAAAATAGTTCCTACATAAAACTGTTTGCCCTGACCCCTGATGGAGCTGCTGAGGTTTCAGTATTTATTTTTGGGAGTCAGCTCCATCACGCTGAAGTAAAGGCAGGCATCTCCCGACAGGTGGAGAGACAGAGGGCTGAAATATGTCTGAGCGCTTCCTTTAATGCTGACTGTTTGATTTCCAGAGGCTCTTGAAGGCATCGATAACCGATACCTGTTCTCCAGGTGAAGCAATGGGCGGAGCAAAGTGTGTGCGTGTGAGTCAGATCAGGTGTTATTTTCCATCATGTAACTGAGTCTGTAATGAAGGTCAGAGAGGAGGAGGAAGAGGAGGAGTAAAGTGTGATGAAGGTCAGAGTGTCATGTTCAGGTGCTGCCTGATCTGTCAGTGAAACAGATTACCCGGATAAGTGAGTGTGCCCCCTGCTGACAGTGCACTGAAACCTGCAGGACTCGGCTCCAACCTTTAACTTCTGCACTTTGATTTTCCAGTTCAGGGGTCATTTCCACTGTAACGAAGTCAGTGCAGGATTGTCTCTGAAAATGCTTCTTTTGGGTTTGCTGTGGTTTCTCCAGCTGTTTCCAGCTGCTGTGCTTTGCGCTGTACAAACTAAAGCTGCGTGTGATCTCATGTGGTGCTGTCTGTTCAGAGCAGCGTACTGCATACGTGCACAGGCTTGGCAGACGATGCAAGTTTATTTTAAAACGATGAGACCCAAATTTCATCCATCCATCTTCTTCCGCTTATCTGGGTCGCGGGGACGCTGCCAGATTGCCACCTCCTCCAGCTTGTCTGGGGGAACACCAAGGCATTCCCAGGCTAGCCGACAGATACAATCTCTCCAGCGTGTCCTGGTCTGCCCCGGGGCCTCGCTGGGGACCACCCAAATTTCATTAGCAATTAAAACCATTCATGTACTTTCAACAGCATCAGGTCTCCTTCTTAACACCAATAAATGTGAATTAATGCAAATTAAATATTGTTCAGATATTATTGTTCCTGTTAAGAATGAGATTTCATGCTTTGGTATAAGCAGTATGGTGGCACGGTGGTTGGCACTGTTGCCGCAAAGCAAGAAGGTCCTGAGTTCAATTCCACCATCAGGCCGGGGTCTTTCTGTGTGGAGTTTGCATGTTCTCCCCGTGTTTGGTGTTTGCATGGGTTCCCTCTGGGTACTCTGGCTTCCTCCCACCGTTCATTTCACATTTAAGGTTGGCTGGATTCAACAATTATTGAGCTTCCTACAAGTATGTGTGATGTCATCCTCTTCATATCCTTTCTAAAATCGCAGGCTTAAATTAATTTCTTGTCTGTAATTATGATGTTGACAAAATATATTTTAAGCTTTCAGGTTTTCATCATCAGGTCTTCTTATTCTGGTCGCTCATGTAAATCATAACTCCTCCCATCATCACGATTTCTTCTGGAACAACAAGCAAAAATCACAATTCTGTGACTCCTGGTTCTGAAACACTCCTTGTGATAGACTGTTATAGACCATTATGTGTTTAATTATTGAAAATTAAAGAACACCTCGTCATCTTCCTGTAACTCCTGTCTTTGGTGTGTCTCATCTAAAATCAGTGTTTCATCACGGGCCCAGACTGGATGAGCACCACCCTCCTGCTCTGCTGTAGGTGAAGCGGTCAGAGCTCTGTTCCTGGACCATCCTGTTCCTAACCATATACAGTCTTCTGTTGGAATCGCCTCGTCTCTGGTATTACCTGGAAGAAGGACGTGTCCTTTAAACGTGTCCACAGGTGTGTCCTACCAAAGGTGTCCTTAAAACTGCTATAAAACATGACTCTCAGGGGTTTTGGAACGACGTCTTATCTGGACCACATCAGGACAGCAGCATAAACTCGTCTCTATCTTCTGAACAGAGACCCATGTCCTCACTGTTATGATGGAAATGCACAACTATACTGACACTATCAAACTTTCTGCTCTTGTCCTTTTGTCAAATAAAGCTTTTTTTTTTTTAAGTGTGCTGTGTCTGGGTAAAGGTTAAAGGTTAGTATGTGAGTGTGTCACGTGCTTCAGAGCTGCAGACTTCACACTGATTCAGCTTCAGAGCTGTGAGCCTGTGCTGCCCCCTGCTGCCTGCTGCCTGCTAATGCTGAGTGTGGCTTTACTTTGTTTCTATTAGATTTAAGAGAGTTCTGTTGCAGTGCTTCCAGTTTAGTGACTTATTGATTAAAATTATATTTTATTTTATTTCATGTATTCAGTAAAGGAAATACCAACTTTTAGAATAAATAAACTCTAAGATTATCTTATGTTATTGTGTGTGTGTGTGTGTGTGTGTGTGTGTGTGTGTGTGTGTGTGTGTGTGTGTGTGTGTGTGTGTGTGTGTGTGTGTGTGTGTTTTAAGGTCAGGTCTGAGCTGAACGGTTTGAACTTTATAACACAATCAGACATTTTTATGTTTGTTTACACATGTTGATAAGAGGATGAGGTGTGGTGTAATAACACATGTGTCTGTGCAGATTCTTAGTTTATAACAGACTCGTTTTCCTTAATGATTGGTTATTGGAAAACATAAACATTTGAAATTTATGTTTCAGCTGTGTTGTACTCAGAATTATTGCTTCAATTAATCACCCAGTGCATCATGGGAATCCCCAGCAGCCTACACCTACTGCAGCATAACTAAGGGAGGATTCAGGGTCACCTGATCCAGCCCTAACTATATGCTTTAGCAAAAAGGAAAGTTTGAAGCCTAATCTTGAAAGTAGAGATAGTGTCTGTCTCCTGAATCCAAACTGAAGCTGGTTCCACAGAAGAGGGGCCTGAAAACTGAAGGCTCTGCCTCCCATTCTACTTTTAAATACTCTAGGAACAACAAGTAGGCCTGCAGAGCGAGAGCGAAGTGCTCTACTAGGGTGATATGGTACTACAAGGTCATTAAGATAAGATGGGGCCTGCTTATTTAAGACCTTGTATGTGAGAAGCAGGATTTTGAATTCTGGATTTGACAGGAAGCCAATGAAGGGAAGCCAAAACAGGAGAAATTTGCTCTCTCTTTCTAGTCCCTGTCAGGACTCTTGCTGCAGCATTTTGGATTAACTGAAGGCTTTTCAGGGAGTTTTTAGGATGCCTGGGTCGTTGACCCAGAGTTTTGAGTTTATTATATTATTTATCATTTGTAGTCTTTGGTTTCTTAGAGTTCTATCTTATGGTTTATGTCTCTGTGTCTCCCTGGTCCCACGTCTCTGTTCCCTCTGTTGTAGTGCCTGCCTGTGAGTCTGTGTCTGTAAGTTCAGCCTGTGTTATGTTTCCTGTTTTACTTTGAAAGTCCTTGTCTCATGTAAATGCGTCTGGTTGTGCTTCCTGTGTCTCGTTAGGCCTGATTTGCCCCAGCTGTGTTTCCCTCCTGTTACCAATTCCCTGATTGCTCCCTCTGTGTATTTAAGCCCTGTGTTTCAGTTTGCCTGTGTTGTGATCTACCCTTATTTTGCTGTGTGGTCTGTCTGTGTAAAGGTTACCTTGTAGTCTCAGTTTTGTTACTTTTTTGGAGTTCAGCATTAAAGCTATATTTAAGTTCACCTTTGATTTCTGTGAGTCTGCATTTTGGGTCCTTCAAGTCACCACTCCTGCCTGCACACAGCCTTCCCATAACACAGTCGTCCAGCCTGGAAGTAATAAATGCATGAACTAGTTTTTCAGCGTCACTATGAGACAGGATATTTCTAACTTTAGAGATGTTGCACAAATGGAAGAACGCAGTCTTACATATTTGTTTAATATGTGCATTGAAGGACATGTCCTGGTCAAAAATGACTCCAAGGTTCCTCACAGTGTTACTGGAGGCCAAGGTAATGCCATCCAGAGTAAGAATCTGGTTAGACACCATATTTCTAAGATTTTTACTGTGAATATTAGAGATAGTCTCATGGTCCTCACGTCTTCTCTGGTGTTCTCTTTGTGGTTGTTGCTCCCTCTTCACTCCTCCCCCAGCAGGGTGGCGCTCCTCCCCAGCAGACCTTCCTGTAGTGATGTGACGTTCTGTATCGAGACTTCGAAGCTTGTGTCGAGTAATGGAGGGGGCGTTTCCGCGATGCGCGTATCGAGGCTTGCTTCATTTATGGGAGGAGCTGAAAATGATGACGTCCGAAGCCTCGCTGCCCGGCTGTACCACGTGACTGGTTCATGAAGTGGTTCGAACTTTGCCGCGAGCTATGACAGCGATATAAACCCCTCAGACTTCATTCAAAATGTGGGTGTTTGATGGAGAGTTGCGGTTAGTGAGAGTTTGGAGACAGTTTGGAGGTTTAGGAGAGAAAGTCAGGAGAGAATGGAGCCAGCTAAGAAGAGGAGGATGTCCTCCCCTGTGTGGGAACATTGTGATTTTATTCCTCCCAACAAGGTATGTAAATTTCTACAGAAGATGTATTTTCATAATACTGATGGTGCAATACAATTTATGTTAAGCGGCTTTACTTTTGTACAAGGTGAAGTGTTTGCTATGTGCCAGGGAGCTGGGATATAACATCCATGCTTAGGCACTACAGAGCTTTGCATGAGAATAAGGGGAACACCGATTGTGGAGCAAGACCAGGTGAGCCATCAAATGCCATGATAATATAGCATGCAGTAATGTTACTAAATGATATAACAATATTATACAGCTGTAATAAGTTATGTGTGTCATATTTATATTTGTGCTTTGTCTTTATTGTCTTTCCTCAGGAGAACAATCTCAAATAGATGAAGACCTGGTTAGCATGGTGACTGAGGACTCCCAGCCATTTAGCATTGTGGAGGACAAAGGATTCAAAAGATTTGTTAAATCGTTAAATCCTAGCTATGTTCTCCCCACTAAAAAGGCCATAAAAGCAGTGAAAATTTAGTTTTTACAGAATAAAATGTGAACAGGCAGGACTGAGGCCTCAGTGTGTAGCTGTCCATACCTCAACGTTACAAAAGCACAACCACTGTCCACACCCCAACCACACCTCACTTCACAGTAAATGATCATTTCCATTTTAAACATTTCCAAATGATCATTTTTCATACTGCCAGTATAAATATACAAAGTATACTGCCATCACTACAATATAGATGTTTTACACACTCCTTTTGTTGTTGACATTTACAGGCTGTGTGCAAAAGGCCACACTCTTCAAATTCATGCCAACTAATATTTTTACGTCCAGTAGGTGTCCTACTAGAGCAAATGAAGCTTCAAGAAGCTTTGCGCTGGGGTGAACCAATTGGATGAAAAGCTTCAGTGCTTCATGAAGCTTCATCTGCCCATCACTACCTTCCTGGACCCCTGCCTGTTTCCTGTGGGCCCTGTTTGGATGAGCATGAGTGAGTTTCTGCGTGGGACTGGACTGAGAGTGTGTCAGTCACAGACTGTGTGTAGAGGAGTGTGAACGAGTTAGCCTTGCCCTGTACTTTTACCCTGGAGTCCCAGTCCCTTCGTCACAGTACATATGTATATATGTCACCTGGTGTTGTAAATAAACCTCCCTTTAATGGCACAATTCTGAGTCCTGCCTGATCCGACGAGACAGATTAATCATATTTAAGACTGAAGCATTAATTAATGGCAGGACTTCTTTGAGCAGTTTTGTAGGAAATGGGTCTAAAAGACACGTTGATGGTTTGGAGGAAGTAATTACTGAAGTTAACTCAGAAAGATCAATTGGAGAAAAAGAGTCTAACTTAACATCAACGGTACTAAAAGTAGCTGTAGATAATATTACATCTGTAGGATGATTATTGGTATTTTTTTCTCTAATGATAAAAATTTTATTTGTGAAGAAGTTCATGAAGTCATTACTAGTTAACGTTAAAGGGATGGTTGGCTCAACGGAGCTCTGACTGTTTGTCAGCCTGGCTACAGTGCTGAAGAGAAACCTGGGGTTGTTCTTATTTCCTTCAATCAGTGACGAATAGTAAGATGTTCTGGCTTTGTGGAGGGCTTTCTTATAAAGCAGCAAACTATTTCTCCAGGCTAAATGATGATCCTCTAAATTTGTGACACGCCATTTCCTCTCCAGATTACGAGTCATCTGCTTTAGGGTACATGTTTGAGAATTATACCACGGAGTCAGGTACTTCTGATTTGAGACCTTAGTTTTCACCGGAGCTACAGTATCCAGAGTCGTACGTAGTGAGGAGGTAAAATTATTAACAAGATAATCGACCTCTGTTGGGGTAGCGTTCAGATAGCTGCTCTGCTCTATGTTGGTACAGGGCATTGAAGACATTGAAGATGATAACAGTGGGTGGATTATGTTCTTAAACTTAGTTACAGCGCTTTCAGAAAGACATCTACTGTGATAAAGTCTACTCTCCACTGCTGTGTAATCAATTATTGTAAATGTAAATGTTATCAGGAAATGATCAGACAGGAGAGGGTTTTCAGGAAACACTGTTAAATGTTCAGTTTCTATGCCATATGTTAAAACAAGATCTAGAGTGTGATTAAAGTGGTGGGTGGGTTCTTTTACATTTTGAGAGAAGCCAATTGAGTCTAATAACAGATTAAATGCCATGTTGAGGCTGTCATTTTTAGCATCTACATGGATGTTAAAATCACCCACAATAATTATTTTATCTGAGCTCAGAACTAAATCAGATAAAAAGTCTGAGAAATCAGACGGATTTTTGATTCATTTAAACAACATAATCATCCTGCTGTAACCAGGTTTCTGTAAATCAATTTGTTGATCAATTATTAAATCATGCACTAACAGAGACTTGGAAGAGAGAGACCTAATATTTAATAATCCACATTTCCTGATTTATTTAAAAGCAGCTCGTCATCACTGTGCCACCACGAGAGGAGAGCAGAGACAGGAGCCTGCTTATCTTTGTTTGGTCTCCAGTTTGAGCCTAAAACTCATTTCATGTTTATTTATAATAAGCCCTCTTCTCCTGTCTTCTTCCAATAATAATAATCTGAGTAATAAAATAAATAAATCAAATACAAAGACTAACAGGAGGAGCGTGTAAGTCTGTGTTTTTACTGATAATAAACCTTTGTCTCTGATGAAAACACTGAGCGCGATCCGCAGCCTTCACATTGAAACCTTCTCTGTGTTACATAGCAAACATGGACAGAAACATGTAGACTACTTCCTGTGAGGCCAAACTGAGCCTGTGTTTTAATTAAAGCCTTCATCAGCCTCCTCCTCCTCACGTTTTGAGGACAGACAGAAAGTCATGCTGTGATCTGAAACTGGTTTGAAGCACATGAGAGCATGTGGAGGTACCTTTGGAGGTCAGATGACAGATACACTGGATAATATTTCCCCAGAAATCCAACCAAAGGTATCAGTTTAAAACTTATTTCATATATTTATTGTCTTTAAAGTGTTTTCATGTCTTTTAATCCTTATTTGAATGAATGCTTTACTTCACGGAGGTGTTTCTAACAGGCAGGAAGCAGTGAAGCCGATCTATGGTGAACGTCATCACTCAGGTGTTTGCAGGTGTTTGGTGGTCCTCTGTGTGAGTCCTCATTGATGCCTTGATGCGCTCAGTGGGACGGACAGCACGCTGAAAGTCAAACCGGTGAGCCGCTTTTATTCTGAAAAACCGGAATGCTTTTATTTTGTAGAGCAGAAAGCGGATGTCCTTTGTGTGTGTTGATCGAGTTCGTGAGCTGCAGTACATCAACAGGTGAGAGAGACGGCGCGCGCTCAAAGGAAACGGAGAGGTGCAAAGGCGAGAGGATGGAAGGGGAGGAGGTGTCAGGGGAGGAGGTGTCAGGGGGTTCCGCTCCTCTCTGAGCGGAGGACGGCAGAGGGTAGCAGACCTGCAGAGGAGGAGGTCCGCTACTTTCCGGAAAAACAGTCCGTGATTTGTTTCCGCCTGCTCGCGTTAATGATCGACCAGGCTTCGGTTAATCGACGCGCCGAGCAGAGTCATAGGAGTTGAATCAAACGCTCGGATAACAGCGCGCTCAGATCTAACGCCGCTGTTAGCTTCAGTATCCAGTCATCAGTTACATCGCTGTTCATTGTTATTAAACACACAGGTCAGGTCATACACTGTTCTTCCACCATCCTCTCAGAGTAACACACTGATGGTTTCAACACATTTATAGTTTCATTCAATCTCTGTCAAACTTTGTATGACTTATTTATTGTATGACTTATTTTAATGCCCACTCACATCCTGGGCCATCTGATCTCAGGAATTCGCATGATAAGGTGGGGCCAGGTTTCACAATGAACTCACCCGAAACTCTGGCTGATTGGGACCCACACCCAGTTTCACACCTTGGCTCAGGCGATTAGAGGATCATCAGGGGGTCCTTTTGTCCCTCTGTGGGGGGTTTCTCCCACTAGGTTTATATCTGGGACTCTCCACCATTTGACCTTAGAACTGAAGAAGCTTCTCGGATGAGAGGTGAAACGTCTTCAAGTAACTTAAAGAAGTCCAGACGCTTTTCTTTCCAAGCTCCTTTGACTACGATGACCTGGATGACTGAGAACCTTCACAGACATGACTTATTTATTGTGTTATTTCAATCACTTTCATGTTGTAGATCTCTTTCCTTAGAGTCCAAACTTTCTCCTTAAAATAAACACTTTGGTAATATCAGCAGGTTTAGTCTACAAATGATGGGGTTGATTTAGCCCTCTGCCCATGGACTTCAGTTCTGTTACCATTTTGCCACATGAATCTTATTTTCGTAATAACTTAATTTTGTGCATCTCCTGCCTGATGTGCTTCGGCAGACGTGTGTGTTTCAGGTGTTTGCTGAGTCCCGTGCTGCGGAGTCCTCTGCTGTCCCCGCGGTCCTCGATGAAGATCCATGAAGGTAATTTGTGTTTCTTCTTTGTGGCGTCGCTTTAAGCAGCTGGACACGGACACGGCTCAGCGACATCAGCAGTGACACATCTGTGACGCCTGTCACAGACACTCACAGACACTCACAGCAGTTTCCTGAGTGATTCATTGCTCCGCTTGAGCTCTGCTCTCTGACTGGACGGTTTCTGTCAGCGGTGACGTGACTCTGTGGCCGGTCGTGGTCACTGTGGACCCAAAGAGGTGACTGGACGTGCCTGACAGGAGAGTGTGACCGCAGACTCCGAGGTCAGGCTGAGACACGATCCACCCACGCTGAGTCTGAGTCGAGCTGACATCACCTGAGCTGCTGGAACAACAATAGCAACCAAACTGAGATGTCTGTAGCTTTACTCTGTCCAGTCAGGCTGTGATGGGTCTAGATTTAGACCTCAGAGAGCTCAGGTGTGACAGGTGACACTTTGTACAGCTGTGAGTCAGATTCCTGTCGACAGCACGTATTATAATATTTACTGAAACTAAACAGTAAAATAAACGTTTCCAAATTGACACTGCCTGTAGGGGGCGCCACAGCAGATCATCTGCCTCCATCTTTTCATCCACTCTGATGCGAATCCCTCTGTCGTCTCTGCAGCTCCGCCCGTCATCAGTGCATCCTCCCCTCCTCCCTGAGGTCACCTCGCAGCCTGAAAGCGTTCACACCAAACCTAAAACTTTGTTAGAGTCAGTCATTGGACATTGAAGTTTACTGAGCACGATCAGTTTTCCTCACTGTGTGAAGGAAGTGTGGCAGAAGAGACAGGAACCCTGGATCTGCTGCTGATGTAGAGGTCCGTCCCTGGAAGCTCAGAGGTAGACGTTGTCAGCTGAGTGAAACCTCTCGCTGAACGATCGGATCGGTGAGGAGCGACAAGGCCTGTCTGTGTCATGTTTCACTCTCAGGTTTGTCATAGTTGCTGTGATTTAATATGAAGGCGTGGTCTAATCCCGGCTTGGAATGTGCACGGCTCTGAAAGCTTTCCAGGTACGAAGCATACGAGCTCTGGACTCTGAGCAGCGTGTTTGCTCTGCAGGTGGTGAATGCCTGAAGTGTCACGTCACTTTTAAGCCTTTCTTTTCCTGCAGCACACCTGAATCCGTCAGCCGATCAGCTGACCGAATCCGGCCCCGCAGCATTCCTCGCCCACATTTCCGAGGATGTTATGAGCAGGATAAGCCGCTCCTGCCCTGCACACTCACCCAAACACGCCGCTGTGAATCCCGTCAGCCTGCCGGGCTGCGGGACGAAAACGTCTTCCTGTTTATTCCCACTGACACGCTGGTCATCAGGCTGAAGCTCGGGCTGAGAAGGTGTGAACCTGCGCCGCACACCAACTCTGTGGAATAATAAACTGAAGTGAAAGCTTCGAGTGAGAGGCGCTTTCTGTCAGCTGTTCCTGCCCTTGGACCTGGATGATGTCACTGAGGAAGTACGATGGGATGGTGTGCGCTACGAGGTGAGTCCACCGTTCCCTCTCGGTTCCCCGGGTATCCTGACGTCAGAGATCAGGGCGGTCGGTTACCAGCCCGCTGACTGAACATGGCTTTCTTGATCCAGGCACGAGGGCGCTCACCTGAAAGTTGGCGGAATCTGACCAATCACAGTTATGTTAGGAGAAGAATAAAGTATAAAACCAAGACGACTCAGAGGTCAGTGTCAGCAGCTCTGCATCAGTGTGTGTGTTAATAAAGTTTGAAGCCTGGACAGGAAACCATCCATCATTCAGGCATTTTATCAAATAAATGTCTGTAAAGTCAGTAACCGTTAGAAACGCGACACGTGTGCATGTGAGGGCCGAATCGCATGTTAAAGGTTATGAAACAGAAACTGAACCCAAAACGAATCGCATCAAAGTTGTGACTGAGAATGAACATTTGTCACTCGGAGTCACACAGACTTCAGACCTGCTGCTGTCGACGCTCTGAGGGATCCTTAGGAACGGGGACGTTGTTTTCCTGAGATCTGATTGGGTGGGGATTTCATACCTGCTGATCGCTAATCTGGAGCAGGTTCGGTTCACAGCATCAGTTTATTTTTTTTAACCCCCTTCACAGAAACCTGGAGTTACCGGGGTTACCTGGATCAGGTGAAGTCCTGCTATGTGCTGCAGACCTCAGATCTGACTCTCTGTTTCTAAACGTATCCCCCTTACTGTCAGCCTGCTGCTCCTGGTCACCCCACCCGGCCTGCCGTGTTTGCACTGCCCTCTAGTGACGTCTGGAAGGGGGTGGGGCTAAAGCAGCTTCTTTCACACACAGGATGAAGCAGTATCAGATACAGAAGGATTATTCTGAACTGCGAGTCAGGCAAAGCTGCTCTGTTAGAGTCTGGATGTGCAGTTCACTCACAATACAGGATAAAGTCTTTATGTTTGGGGTGGTGTTCACTTCCTGTCAGGGTCAGAGGTCAGAGAGAACCTAAATGTAAACCCTGTTTGTTCTCAGAGAATCTGAGTGATCCCTGTGAGGAGGAGGAGGAGCAGGAGGAGGACCCACAGCACTTTGTCTCCTGTGAGAGGGAAACTTCAGCCTCTGCTGCCTGAAGCTCTGCTGCATGGACCCCACCGTGTTTCATCAACATGTCCTCTGATTGGTCCTTCCCTTCAGTCTGAAGATCTGTCAGCCAATCAGTTTCTGTCTGGGTGAGCGCCACTTCCTCTCCCCACCAGCTGCTGCAGTCACTCAGCTTACTCAGCAGCACGAGTGTGTGTGTTGTCCTGTGTGAGCCCTCCCACCTTCTTTTCCACTCCCATCCCCCTTCCTCACACACGGCCTGTGTGTGTGAGTCAGTGGAGAAAGTTACACTCTGTGTGTGTGTGTCTGTCTGTGTGTTGTCCTTGCAGCAGACTTTGCTTCAGTGCGGCGGGGGAGAGGAGTGAGCGAGGACGCTGCAGCTGGGTGAGGATCGGAGCTGAGGGGATCGCAGCATTTCGGGGTTAAAGGTGAGCGTGTGCTTCCTTCAGTTTGTCCCCGCCTGCATAAAAATGGCTCTGACCCGGTTCAGACCCGGTCTGAGGGTTTTAGGTGATCAGGATTATTTGTGAATCATCGGTTTTCTACAGAGGGTGAAGGAGTTTACCATCAGAGGCAGTGCTTTGGGGCTGTTTAGACTGAGGATTTTAAATCTCAGTTATCCCCTCTGTGGGTCACCGTGCCCCCCCAGATGTTCCAGCCGTGGTGGTGGGGAGGGGGGGGGGTGGACACTTCCTGAGTATTTGTGAAGGCTCTCAGTCATCCAGGTCATCGCAGTCTAAGGAGCTCGGGGAGAAAAGTGTCTGGACTTCTTAAGTTTGCTTAAAGACGTTTCACCTCTCAAGGAAACTGAAAGACGTGCAGGCACACTTCCTCAGTCATTTATTCAGTGTGTGTGTGTGCTGGAAAATCTTTTTCTTCAGTTTCTGTCGTCTGTAGTTCAGAGTTATCTTTATTAGTTATTATTAGTTATTGATGATCCATATTGATTAACAGTGGTGTAGTACAATAGTTTAAATGACGTGTAGGTGCCCTGTGTTTGTACGGCGACTGCAACCGTCTCTGTGCTTTTCTTCCTGCGAATGATGATGCTGTGTGTGAGCAGAGTGCTGATTGGTTGAAAACTCTCCTTCCAGCTGAAGTTGTTCTTTGGCGACCTGGTTGTTTGTGTCAGGCTGAGGACGTCTGTGTGAGTCTTTGTCATTTGCTGTTATTTCCCATGGAGACAGCATGCCGTCCTCTCAGTCATCAGGGAATGTAAAGTCTGCAAGCTCCAGAGCAGACTGATGACAGCAAAGATGCTCAGACATGTAATGAAATACCTGACAGTCTGTTTCTTTCACAGCCGTCTCCATCATGGAGGTGCCCAGGAGGCTGTCCTTCCCACTGGTTCTCCCTAAACCAGCCTCGTCTGCTCGGTCTCCTCTGGGAGCTGCAGGTCAGACAGCTGGAAGCAGCAAAGATCAAACTGGAGGGGAAAAGTTCATCTCAGAGGAGAAGACGCCTGAGTCAGGGGTGATTGTAGTGGTGGAGGCGCCACCTGAAGATGGAAAAGCTGCTCGGCGATTCTCCTCTCAGGACAGTTTCTCAGAGGAGAGCTCGTTATCAGAGGAGAGGCTGGAAGAGGAGGCCAGAGAGGCCCAGAGGAGGGCCGAGGAGGAGGAGGCAGCAGCCAAGGAGAGGGCGGCCCAGAGGCAACAACTGGCCATCCAAGAGCTTGTGGAGTCTGAGAGGAGCTACCTGCGCCTGCTGCAGCTCAGCACCGTGACCATCAGGAGCAACCTGCAGCAGCAGCTACAGGTAGGACCTAGGAACACACCTGCCCATCGAAGCAGGAAGCAGGGGGAGGGGCCAAACTGCTCGTTTCAGACGGAGGGCGACCCTAGGGCCTGCACTGAGCCCTGGGATCAGACACAGAAGGATTATTATCGACTGTGAATCATGCAGAGCTGCTTCAGCTTTATTTATATAGCACCAAATCACAACAGCAGTGCCCTCAATGTTCTTTATATTGTAAGCTAAATAATGATAATATATAATAATACAGAGAACACCCCAACAAGGACGTCTGAGAACAAGCACTTGTTCATAGAGCTCATCCAGCTGGGGAGAAAGAAGGGCTGAGGGAGGGGACAGAGATTAATAATAAGCAGTGAATAAATGCAGGGGGGTGTATACAGTCACAGTGACAAACTCTGATAGTGACAATACAAAGAAGCAAAAAGAAAGTGGCTGAACGTAAAGCTGCTGCTCACCTGTGCAGCAGGTGAAGGTTTTAGCATCCTGCGCCCTCTCAGTGGCTTCTTATCACCTGCTTTTCATTATGCCTGTTCTGTTGCTTAGTACTGCTAAATGACAGCTTATTATCACTGTGCTAATGAAATGAGGCCTCATAAAACATAATGAAATCAGGCTTTATGGGCAAGGAGAGCTGAGCTGTGGAAACACAGCAAGGGAGCAGGGCGAAGCCGTGAGTGAATGGCGGCTCTGTGAGACAGATGAGCCGCTGGATTGTGCATTGTTCAGCCTCCCAGCGCCCAGCACCCCCGTCTTTCCAGCATGAGCACAGATCCACCTTTATTATCAGAGGTCAAAGGTCAGCCAAGCTCTGACGCTGCTGCAGCACATCCCCATCACTTTTTCAGCGTTCCTCAGATGTTTTTATATACTCAAAATACATGAACACAATGTGTTATAATGGGTAATTTGGGTTATAATGGGAGCGTATGGGTTGTAATGGGGAACCTTCAGACTTTGGGGTTAAAGAAGTGTCTGATATCAGGTAAAAACCCTTATTTTCTGTCTCCCCTCCACCTGCTCTGACCGAAGCTGCCTCCAGCTGGACTGGACAGCATGTTTCTGCACATCGAGGAGGTGATCGATGTATCGAGCCGTCTCCTGAGCCTGCTGGACCAGAAGCAGCTTCAGTCTGGAGAGCCTGACTTCCTGCAGAGTCTCTGTAAGTGACCTGACACCAGACCTTTACTTTGACGTGTCACCCTCACAGCTTCAGTCTTTCTGTCGTTGTAAACAGGATGTCAAACAGGAAGTGGTTGTTCTTTGTTGTTTTTCTGACTCTTATCAGAATCAGAATCAGAAACGGTTTATTGCCAAATGTTGAGCAGGTTTACAACATTAGGAAATTGCTGCGGTGCTTCAGTGCAAACATACTGTCATAAATTACGCTTAAATAGACATGAAAAAATAAAAAAATAAAAAAATAAAAATAAGAATAAGAATTAAAAGTGCTAAGTAGAAAGATATATACATGAGTGCAGGTGGTGATCAGTGCCAAACATGGAATGATGCAGTGAACACAGCGTAGGGTCATGTGTTAGTGGTGGGAAGTCATATGGTTATTGTTCATGAGTCCAACAGCAGAGGGGAAGAAACTGTTCTTATGGCGAGAGGTTCTGGTGCGAATGGACCGGAGCCTCCTGCCTGAGGGGAGCAGGTCAAACAGACTGTGTCCAGGGTGAGAAGGGTCAGCTGAGATCCGAGCTGCACGCCACAGTGTCCTGGAGGTGTACAGGTCCTGCAGAGATGGGAGTCTGCAGCCAATCACCTTCTCAGCAGAGCGCACAACACGCTGCAGTCTCTGTTTGTCCCTGATAGTGGCTCCAGCATACCACACGGTGATGGAGGAGGTGAGGATGGACTCGATGATTGCAGTGTAGAACTGCATCATCGTCCGTGTTGGCAGGTTGAATTTCTTCAGCTGCCTCAGGAAGTACATCCTCTGCTGGGCTTTCTTGATGACGGAGGTGATGGTGGGCTCCCACTTCAGGTCCTGGGTGATGGTGGTACCCAGGAAGCGGAATGAGTCCACAGAGGTGATGGGGGTGTCAGTCAGGATGATGGGGGGGAGTGGAGCTGTGTGCTTCCTGAAGTCCACAATAATCTCCACTGTCTTCTGGGCATTCAGCACCAGGTTGTTGTGGCTGCACCAGGACACCAGACGTTCAGCCTCCCTCCTGTAGGCAGACTCATCCCCGTCCGAGATGAGCCCAATAACGGTGGTGTCATCTGCAAACTTGATTAGCTTGACAGACTGGTGGGTGGAGGTGCAGCAGTTGGTGTACAGGGAGAAGAGCAGAGGAGAAAGAACACAGCCCTGAGGGGAGCCGGTGCTGATGGTCCGGGAGTCCGAGACATTCTTTCTCAGCCTCACATGCTGCTTCCTGTCCGTCAGGAAGTCAGTGATCCACCGGCAGATGGGATCAGGCACATTCATCTGGGAAAGCTTGCCTCGGAGATGGTCTGGAAGGATGGGATCTTGACCTTCAGGATATCCTTTTTCTTTATTGACACAAATTTAAAGATGGAGTATTGTGATTCAGCTCAGGTGAGTTCCTGAATCACACAGGTGTCACCTCTTTGTTTTTGTTCCGGGGAAGACTCTTCTTCACAGATCAGCTCAGCATGTAAAGTTAAAGTCAGACGTTGTGGCGCTCTGACGTCTGATAAGCTGATGTTTCTCTAACTTCTCACAGTTTTTGTTGGATGAAAACGAGATGATCATCATCGAGAAACCCGGGAGGTAGACAGTGAAAATGATGATTGTCTTCGCTCTTTACTCGGCACAGCCGTTTCCCGTGATGAACGTTAAAACTTCCTTTCTGCTGCTTCTTGTAAAGGAGTAAAGGTGTGTTTTCCTTCTCTGACAGGTGACTCGTTTCTCAGCCTGTCATCAGAGATGGAAGCCGCCTATAAGGAGTACCTGGCGCACTACAATCATGTGACGGAGGTGGAGAACAGCTACAAACAGAAGGAGGCTCTGTGGAACGAGGTTGTCAGAGTCATCAAGGCTGCGGCGTAAGTTTACGGCGCCTCGTCTCGCCTTGGACAGGAAGTGCTCAGAGCCGAGGAGCTGACTGATGAGTCTTGTGTCTCTCTTGACCTTCAGGCCTGACGTCAACGCCACGTCGCTGAGCTTCTTTTTGGTGATGCCCGTGCAGCGGATTGCCCGCTACCCCCTGCTGCTGCAGACCATCCAGAAGCACACCGACGCCTCCCACCCGGCCTACGCCCTGCTGGAGCAGACCGCTCACACCTCTGTCGCCTTAAACTGTCGCATCAACGAATACAAGCGCTTCCGGGAAGTCGGTGAGGAGCGTGACTAATGGGGCCGGATGTTGGCGTGAGAAAGCAGAAGGTTTTAACTGTCACTCGTGTTTTCTAGCTGACAAATACAGGAAGACGGAAATGCTGACCATCAAGGACAAGATCGTCCGCCTCAACACCCACAGCATTGCCAAGAAGACCGCCAGGCTCGGTCAGCAGATCAAACACGAGGCCGGACTCAAACCTAAGGTAGGCCGAACCCTGAGCCTCATCCACAGGAAGCTCCGCCCACATGTTTGTGAGGACCAGCCAATCAGCAGAATGCTGTCTTAAAGGAGGAGGAGCTAAAACAGCTTGTGTCAGACAGCACCAGGATGACACACAGAAGGATTACTGTGAACTGTGGATCATGCAAAGCTGCTCTGGTGGAGTCCAGGAGTGAGAACAGCAGGTTACAGCTCATGCAAAGCCTCCGTCAATCATACACTGTAATCATACGTGTGGAAGGATCAGCAGGGGGAGCAGGCTGCAGACAGGAAGTGTCTGATCAGACCTCCCACTCTCCCCAGGCCACTGCTGTGTTCACAGTGGGTGTGAACGTCCGAGCCAGAGTGACTGTACAGCACACGTCCTCCATGAGTATGAAAATTACAATCAATGTCTCGCAGTAAGTTACTGTCAGGTTTGTTGGCGCTGGACTCTGAACTGTGGAATCAGACAAGTGGGTTTATTTACAACACCGGTGATGTGTACATGTATAGAGTGAGGCAGGGAGAAGGGGGCTGGGAAAAAGGGGAACGCACGCTCAGTCCAAATCCAGAGTCCACACCGTGCTCACTCTCACTCACGCTCATCTGGGAAGGGTCCAGAGACGGATTGTACAAGGGAGATGGAGATAGACGTCAGAGCTAGGCTCAGGGAGATCAGCATCAGTCTGAGCTGGGCTACACTAACATGCATTTGCGTTGGTGTGAAGCTCAGGTGACCACTGGAAGGTCTGATCGACCAAATGCTGTTAGGTGGAAGCACAGCTGTGGACTAGGGAGAGTGGAAGGTCTGATCAGACACTTCCTGTCTGCAGCCTGCTCCCCCTGCTGATCTTTCCACATGTATCATTACAGTGTATGATTGACTGAGGCTTTGCATGAGCTGTAACCTGCTGTTTTCACTCCTGGACTTCACCAGAGCAGCTTTGCATGATCCACAGTTCACAGTAATCCTTCTGTGCGTCATCCCGGTGCTTTTCCTATAAGACAAATGTCTTCTGATTGGCTGCGCCTCACAAACAGCAGGTCTTCTCTGAACCTCTGGCTCCTACTGACACTGACCCCATTACTACATGTTTTAAAGCAGTGTGTCACACAGCTGGTTTATGTAGCGCAGCTGTGTGTGAGCTCAGAGCATCTCTTTAGACCGGCGTGTTGGATGTCTTGCAGCTGGTGGACGAGGAATTTGATGCCCTGGAAGGATTCTTCTATGTTTTGGAAAACGGCATCCTGGAGCTGCTGGAGAACGTGGAGATGTACCTGCAGCACCTCCAGGTAAACTCACGCTCACACTTTGTCTTGGCTCTCGACTTCAAAGCTTTAGTGGACTTTATTGACTAAAACTTCAAACCTGAATAAACTCATTTGTAAAACATAAATTTGCAGCAGTCACTGTTTCAGGCTGTGACTCACGGTCAGACGCTATAATTACAGACGTGCAGTCATGAGTTTGTGAGTCTCTGTCAGGAGGCCACACACATGCTTGTGTACCTTTCTGTTTTCCTCATTCTGTCCTTCACACCAACACTCAGCTCTTTGTATCTCTCTGCTGTTTAGCTTGTTTAGACGTTAGCGAGGACGACCCGCCCACATCTCCTGCTCTCCGTCTGCAGCACAAACACCGACTTTAAGAAATGCTCAGAAACGTTTCTTTGTTTCAGCTTCACTCTGATGTGTTTGATTGTACATGTTTGGTTTGTAAAATAACGTGCTGAGGGCGGCGAGTCGTGTTTGGACAGCCAAGCGCTCAGCTGTGTGTGGTTGCTCTGCAGGGCTTCCTGTCCTGCCGCACGGAGGACTTTGACTTGGACATGGATGGAGAAAAGGCACCGATCTGCTACAAAGAGATCACGACGGCGCTCCGACAGTGGATCCTCCCGATGTTTGTGAGTGATTATCTCTGAGAACGGTGCTGCGGTCTTTACAGGTGCAGGAAATGTCGCAGCACTGCATCCTGTCGGCTCGTGTCCAGTTAAGAGGACAGGATGAGTTGCGATCACAGACACAGCACCAAACTTTACAGATTACATCACAGATTTCTCTCTGTGTAAACAGCTTCTGATTGGTGGATGGTCTGCATCCTGCATCCCACCTCCGATCTCCTCTGCACACGCTCAGAACATGATCAGAGGTCAGACACAGGCCGCTGTGTCTCTGAGCGCCTGCAGAGGTGGACATGCATATTTTGCCTCCTGTGAAAGGATGATGCAGTGAACGACGGTCTGCTGATGTCGATCTGTTCTTTGTTCCTTCTTCCAGGAGAAGAGGATGAGGAAGCTGATCCACCAGCCGCTCTGCGCTCTCCGGGACCTCCTGGTGGGCCCGAGGAACCTAATCAGGAAGAGACTCGACAAGCTGCTCGACTACGAAGTGATCGAAGGAAAACCCAACCTGAGCTACGAGGAGCAGGCTGTGGCCAACACGTACAGGTGGGAACTGGTTTCTGATGGTTCCTGATGGTTGGAGCTGTGAGTGACCTCGGATGATCTGATATCCTCGTGTTGGTGTTGTTCCCAGACCATCATGAAAATGTTGTTCCAGGTTCAACATTGCAAGTGACCAATCACATTGTTGTGACGTTATTCTTTTGCGCGCCAAGCCATTCGTGCATTTATGAAATTCCAATGTTGCAAGGACAATATCAGTTCTGCTTACTGTTTATTAAAGGGTTACGGTTAGGGTCAGGGTCCGTTGATCGGCGGACAGAGGCGGTTTCTCGCAGCTTAAGTACAGTTTTTTGTTTTATGCCGGTTTTTCCCGAAGTCGCAAAAGTATGACGTCACAACATTCTGATTGGTCACTTGCAATGTTGATCCTGGAACAACATTTAGTATGATGATCTGGGAACAACACCAACACGAGGATATCAGATCGTGCGAGTGACCTCCTCTACTCCCCTCTCCTCCTGACAGGACGTTGAACACACTGCTCCTGACGGAGCTCCCTCAGTTTAACGGGCTGGCTCTGCAGATGATGTGGAGCACGTTGGGGACGTTCAGCTGTCTGCACAGAGATCTCGCAGCAGACATGGAGCAGCTGTTTCACAGCTTCGCTCAGCAGGTGACGTCCTTACAGACAGGCTGATGCACAAAAACACGTTGGATATCGGTGCTCATCCTTCACGTGTCTCCCTGCAGCTCCCTCACAGCAGCCTTTCTCCTGGTGCATTCTGGGAGTGGGCAGAGTCTTCGGTGCTGGAAGGAGCGAGGAGGCTGCAGCATTTATGTCGAATGGTGGAGGACAAGCTCAACGCGCCAGATGCCCAGGTTAGCGTTCAGATCGGCTTTCATTCATTTATACAGCAGCAAACCACCTCAGGGCGCTTTACACTGTAAGCTACAGAGCACTATGGGCAACAGTGGACCACTCAGCTGACCTCAGACATGTTTGACATGTTTCAGCTGATTGGTTACTGCTGAAAGGTCAGAATAAAAAATATAACAGTGATTTTATCATCCAGCAAACATCCTTCTCCGAATATTTAACCACACCGACGCGATGGTGTCACACCGACGCGATGGTGTCACACCGACGCGATGGTGTCACACCGACGCGATGGTGTCACACCGACGCTCCCAGTCTGAGCTTCAGTTTCCTGAGATTGTTGGTGTTCGGTGGGGGCAGTGGAGTTTGCTGTGTGAGTGTCGAGCATCGTTCCTGAAGTAATCTGTCTAAAAAAAACGCCACCTGTATTTCCTGTTCTGCCGCGTGTTTCGTGTGAACTGGTTCAGCTGCTGGTCCCAGTAAAGATCTGAAGTTCCAGTCACGTCACACTTAGCTGGAGGTTATAATACAAGGTTCTGGCTGAAGAATGTGGCGAATCATCATCATACGTCATTCGCAGGCGATAACGAGTCAGAGACGAGGAAGCGGTGAATGTGCCACTTCTGGTTCTTCAACTTTGCAGCTGCAGAACCAGAAGTGTCTCTTTCTGAGTCATTGTTTTCATTTCTGAACACCTTCCAGGTAAATTTGTGTGAGTAATTCAGCAGCTCTGCCCTCTCTGAGATCTGACGTCTGCTCGTGTCTTTCAGCCTCTCAGCCCGTCCTCTCAGCGCCGTCTGAAGCAGCTAATGGATAAGCACGGCTCTGGAAAGATCTTCCAGGTGATGAGCACGGTCGTGGGCACCCGGGACCTGGACCTGAACTTGACTAAGGGCGAGCTGGTGGCAGTGATCAGCGAGGCCGACAGCCGTGGAGACAGAAGGAGGTGGCTGGTCGATGCAGGAGGTGAGACTTTTTATGACGTTTGCACTAAAACCTGAGAGGAATAACTGTGGCGCTATCTGCTGGCGAGCCGCTGTTATTGCAACTGAAACAGACGAGCAGCCAATGGGATCGCTCTGTGAGGGCACACCGGGTTGGTCTGACACTGTCAACAAATAAATGTTAAACTATATTTACGTCTTCACGCAGGGAAGCGAGGCTACGCTGTTGCCTCGAAACTCATTCGCTATCACCAGCCAACAGACGACCCGCCCCCTTCACCACACCCGAACCTGACAGAAGACGTGACTGCACGCAGAAGACACTCCTACAGCCCGGCGGGCAATGCCCCACTGCCCATGAGTCAGCCCTGCTTCCAGGTAATTCAATTCCTCTGCATTAGATTGTCCAGGAGACGGAGGCCACGTGCTGTCCACCAGCGCAGGGCTGCAGGTTGATCATCCAGCTGCAGTCAGAATACTTTAATAATCCCGACAGTCGCCCCGAGATAATAAGAACAGACTGAACTAATTAAGTAATACAACATGTTACAAAGTTCGCTCTGATATATACAAACGGGCAGGAATGATGTCCTGTGTCATTCAGTGGTGCATTATAGGTAATGTCAGTCTCTGACTGCGTGTGCTCCTGTGACTGGCCAGCACGTTGTGGCGTGGGTGGGAGGTGTTGTCCTTATCTTGGACAACACCCTCCTCTCCACCTTGACAGCGTCCAGCTCCGCCTGTTACTGGCCGTCCCAGCATGCAGCAGCACAGAGGACGGCTCTGGTCATGACAGTAAGACTGAATTTGTTGTTGTGCACAGCAAATGCGATGCTGTCACATCCTTGTGCGCGTTGATACGCTGCTTGATGGAGCGCCGGACTCTCAGCGGTCTGCTCCTGAACAGTAATGTGACACAGAGCGGCTCTACCTGAGCAGGTGATTTAAAGACAGGCAGCTTGTTGTTGATGCTGGATCCTGTCTAAGCTGTCAGTGTTTACAGTGTTTGGCCCACCCAGTAACAGCCTTCACGTGGATCTGACTCGGTCACACGCTCTGGGCTCCTACGACACGCTGCTGATGCTCCAACACAGCATCCAAGGAAGCTTCACGTTTTCATTCAGTGTTTGCACAAGTTTGTAGGGATCAGTAAGAATGTCAGATACAATCCTGTTCCACCCACAGCCCGTGGGTATTCTGTGAGGCGTTCATGGAAAGATCTGCTTTGTGCCAGTGCATGCACACGTCTCCAGTAGCAGCAGCAGGCCTGTGTCCACCTGTCCTCACACGCTGTCTTTCTGTACCTCAGAGGCGCAGTCCACACCGGTCTCTCAAACCTAGTTTTTATACCATCATCAGCTGATTGTTTCTTAAACGGTAGAAGAAGATGTGTTCTGTGCTGCCCTCGTCTTACACGTGACGACGTGTGCTCGGAGTACTTCTTCTTGTCTTCGTGTTGATGCGTTGCACTTCTCTGAGCGTAATTCAGTGCAAAATAAGCGCCGCTGCTGTTGAGCACGGTTCGTTAGAAAGAGCCGGGTCAGGTGGTAGTAACGACCCCACGCTGGTGTTTACAGCCGAGTGTGTGTGTGTGATGTGTGATGACACACTGATGTGTGTAATGCTGCTGTATCAGCCTCTGCAGCTGGGAACATCTGCGACTCGCAGTGTCGTTCTGACCTTTATTTAAACGCCGTCAGGGAAGACGCTGTCACTTCCTGCCTCTGTTTCCTGTGTGCGGTCTGCAGGTATGAAAGGAGCGACTGAGTGGAGCTTAATCACAGATGGGCTCTGTAACGCTGATGATGTGTGTTCCTCCTGACAGCCAGGAGGTGCATGTACGTGATGGAGGAAGGATGTGTGGATACAAGTGACGGTGTGGAGGCGGAGACTGTTAAATGCTGCTTTTTTTTCATGTTTCCAGGTTGTGGGCGCCTACGACTTCACGGCTAGATCCAAACACGAAGTATCCTTCCGGGCCGGAGAACCCGTTCGTATCCTGGAGCCTCACGACAAACGAGGGAGCCCCGAGTGGAGCCTGGTGGAGGTCAGAGGAGGTCAGAGAGGCTACGTGCCCTCCAACTACCTGGCAATCATGCCCGTGGGAGCAGGGCTGCCCCCGAACCCCGGCTTCTTCCTTTAGGGGGGGAAACTGCAGCTGGTGCAGATGAGAGGATGGATGGAAGAGCCTCCCAGGATCAGCTGTTTACAGTCTCAGTGTTAATCCTGCCACTTTATCCAGTTTACGAATGGAAGTGTAAAGTTTCTCCTGTGGCGTTTCCTGCTTCCACTTCCTGTGCAGCGTGCACAGGATCGAAGCTTCAGGAGCAGCAAATGAAGTTTACTGACTTTAGCTTTAATAATGAAGGTTTACTGGTCTGCAGTGATCTCTGCACTAACATGCACAATCATCCAAGAACGCTCTTCAAAGATGGCGTCTGTAACGCCATGAAGCTCTGACGGCGTGTCACTTCAAACAGCCTGAACATTTGGACGATGTTCGGTGTGCGGCGAGGACACAAAGCTGTTTTTAAGATGAAGGATGATTTTCATGGCTGCTGTACGGTGAAGCGCTCATTTCCCATGAACCTCAGAGTGATGCTGCATACATGCAGGGTGTGAGCTCTCTCAAGCTAACTGTAATGTGTGTGTGTGTGTGTGTGTGTGTGTGAACCCTCTTCACCTGCAGCAGCGCTGACAGGTACACGGCGCTCTCATCATCTCAGACTGAGTAATGTGATGTAAATGTGAAACGTCTCCGAGGCCGAGGAAGAACAAGACTCAGCAGGAGGAGGAGCTGGGAGAGGGGCGAAGGACAGCGGCAGTTTCTGCTTTGCCTATGAGCGGATTTAAATTTCGTTGTACTTTGATTCCAGAGTTTTACGTAGGAGTGAAATGGGTCAGGACAGAATAACCTCCTCCTGCATTCACATTCACCTGACGATGCTTGTTGCTATGGATATGGCTCAGGCAGTGCGGGTCACGTCTGTGGCATTTGCTCGGCCGGACTAAAGCTGCAGCAGCATTTCTTGATTCCCGCACTTTTGGGTCAGAATCATTTGAAAGCATCTCTGAGCCTCCTGATTGGCTCTTAGGTCATAAACAGGAAGCTGAGCTCCAGTAGTTTTGCAGATAACAACAGCTTGAATGTTTGAGCACCACAGACTCTCTCCTGGCCTCCTCCTGTGGGGCTAAGCAGCCTCAGCTGCTGTGAGCGTGGAGCAGAGGGAGGGAGGCCGAGAGTCAGAGCTGCTCAGCTATTCCCATCAGGCTGAATGTCAGGAGGAGGAGGAGGAGGAGGATGCTTCTCTCCTAAAATACCAGATGTCCTCAGGGTTAGTCAGATGGACTGAAACCTCAGCCTGAGAACATTTACCTGATTTCCCCTCCTCAGAGGGGAAATCTCTGAGGAGATTAGGATGAGGGGAGCGGTTCATTCCTCAGTTATTTTGGGAAGTTTTAATTCCACAGACGTGCAGATGAAGCTGCAGCGTTCCTTATGTGGAGGAAGTAGATATTTGAACCCATATGCACACGGAAACCACAGAGGGAACATTTCTGGCTTTTTCTGTCTGATCAGAAACCAGGTCAGCATCTTCCTCGCATGCTGTTCTCATTTTCACCACCAGAGGGAGGCAGAGACTCGGAGCGTGTGTGCATGATCAGACTAACTGTGTGTGTGTATGCATGTTTGGTAATCGTGGCCAGAGTGTGTACTTCCTGTTTTGTTTCTGTGTGGTTTCACGAACCTGCTGCTCAGTCGGTCCTGCTGAGTCATTCTGTTTCCTCGATGCTGCAGAGCTGCATGACCTCTGCTGAGCTGCCACAGTTGTGATATTGAACTCAGTCACACAGCAGGTGGGAGGCTGAGCAGCAGCAGAGAGTGTGGCTTCAATAAAACTAAACTCAAAACTTTTTTGTGGCGTTGCATCATTTCATAATCAGATGTTAGTTGTGAGAAGAAGCACCTGAATATTTGTGATGATTTACGAAGCTGTGGGGTCCACACCCACTCAGCCCCTTTTACAGTTAAACATCTGGAGACACAGCTGTTCTTGTTCATGCATCATCATCATCATCATCAGTGTGCACATTTGCACACAGCCTACAGGTTTTCGCCATCTACTGAATAACAAGCTGAAAGAGGAAGCTGCAGTTCCTCTGGTGTCCAGCAGAGGCAGCAGTCCCCATACACGCCAGTGTTAAATAAACAGCCTGATACAGGAACAGCATTGGTCTCCATAGATAATTTACTCCTTCATAACAGCTGTCTTAACCCTGTGTTGTACAGAATAAAGATAAGAGGAAAAAGAAAAGTCATTATATGCAGATGACACATTTTTATTTTACTGGACTTTGTTTGAATTCAGAGACAAATATAACAGCTGTCCAGGTGAGGATGTTTCTGTACCTCACCTGTTTAAATTATATTAAGGCTTAAGGTTTGCATTACTAGGGGCGTGGTCTCTCCGACTGACAGGTGGATGGTGACACAGGTGGGTGTAGCTGCTAGCTTCACCCGAACTGCACCTCAGCACCATGTTTGTGCTGCTTGAGAGTTTTGAAGCATTTTAATGACATCATGTGACCAATAACATGGCTGCTGTGAGGTCACTGTACTAACAGATTGTGCAGGAAGGCGGAGCTCCAGATTTAGTGCAGGGGAAATTTCTAGGATTTTGATTGGCTGTTACTGATTAGGTGGTGTAGCTGATACCTTAGCACACCCTCACGGTCACTTCAGTCTCCAGAAAACACGACTGGACTCTGAAGCTTGGATATGTTGAGTTCAAAACTAGCCGGTGCCTTTACCTCCATCTTTTTTTAAATCTTTGTCAACACAGTGGTGCAGAGAGAGAGGAGTATCCTTTATTGTCCATCCTTCTGCATGCACGATGACAGTCATATGGAGTCACACAGAAGTAAGGAATAAGAGACTACAGGAAATGGAGAAGCTGTGCAAATACCAGCAGGATGTTGGTATTTATTGACTTCATAACCAGTGATGGTAATGGGGAGGAAGGACCTGTGACAGAACTGGACCTCTCCAGCTTCGTGTGTGTGTGTGTGTGTGTGTGTGTGTGGTGGGGGGGGGGGGGGGGGGCTTCCTGATGAGCTTATCCAACTGATAGTCGATAACGTTGTGAGAGGTTGCGTCTCTCACAACGAACGTAATATGGTCAACACCTTGGAGACGCTTGCAGCTGCTGTGAAGGCTCAAAACAACACCATTGAGCGTATGAGGGGAAACATCAGAGAGAGGCGTGCTCAAAATGAGACCCTTGAGCGACAGTTGGAAAACATCGCGGAACGGATCACTGCAGTTGTGAGGTCTCAGAATCAAAAGAACGATAACACCATGGAACAGAAGTTTGATACCATCATGGGGAGGCTCGCGACTCTCCAACGGGAGATCGAGAGGCCAGTATCGGAGTGTTAAAGAGCAGCCTGAAAAATTCTCCTGGGCTGCTCGCATGGAAATTAACAAAACCAACATAAACATTGCGGATCCCCATCACGGCGCCAGCTGCAGGCCCAAGGCTGGAGCCGAACAATCACTCCCTGATAATGACTGTGTTACGGCTATTCTTCCCATCCCATGCAAGGACACCTGGATTGGCTGGAGGACTGTTTACTTAGCCTGATAGGCCGAAGGACACTGTCTCAGCTAAACTATGGACACGCACACACACACACTTACACTGATAAGCACTCACTCATCCCCCCTCCCTTTCCAACGCCTTCGATGCTTGTGCCCTACCGGGGAAGATAGCAGTCAACTGGACCAGCACAGATGCTGCAGGACCGGATGCGCTGTCTACACCAGCTCTCTCTTACCCTTTACCCGCCCCTGTTGCTTGTCTTGTGTTTCTATGGTGTATTGATAGTCATGTGCTTTTGTGCTGAGGTGTTTTTTTCTGTTATCAAACTGTTCTCCCACTAGGAGCTCAGTCTGAGTGGAGTTTTTTTTTCTCCTCCTCTTACCTCATGTAGTGTATTTTCGTTGTTTTTTCCTATCAGCCTACCTTTCTGACATGTCTGCCCAATGTGATGTTTGTGTAAAGTTGGTCAGAAGGTTCCTTTGTAAGTGCGCATGTGCCATTAGCGTGCTGCCTGCTGTAACCCTAATTTCCCTCGGGATGAATAAAGTATTCTGATTCTGATTCTGATAACACTAACACACAGCATGGCTGACGCCATCCTCAGAAGCGCGTCCTCCGTCTCCTCAGCAGGTGGAGTCTGCTCTCAGTCTTCCTGTAAAGAGCATCAGTGAACACCCAGGTACTTCATTACTGTACCTGTGTAGAACTTTCAGGTATCTGTACTTTACTATTTATTTTTCCCTGAAACGTTTTACCCCAAACATTTGTACACAAACATCTGTTCTTGCTCCTCCTTACATTGTCAAAACAGGCTTGTTGCTTTAGGTTTAATGTCTAAACGTCTTGATCCTAAACCCTGTTGGTTTATTGATCACTGAGGGATGTCCCACAGAGGTGAAACCTTTAATTTATGTATCTTTAAAGCGCATTTCTCAGAGGTTAATGGTGTTCACGGTGCAGATGTTAATAAAGTTGCAGTACTTCAGCGCTACAGAAGAGGAGCGGGCATAAAGGGAGGAGCTCAGCAAACATCAGCAAACACACAAACTGTTGGTGTGTGTGTTTGTCTCAGTATGTGTGTGATCTGAAGGTCCAGCTGCTGGATCACAGCGTGAGATGGAGAGAGGGGGAAGAAAGAGCACAGGGAGGAAGAAGACCGTTGGATTTAAACAAAAGGACTGTTCTGTAACTCTGTGTTGTTGAACAGGTCAGCTGATCACAGCCTCACAATGTGCTGCTACAGCCACGGAGAGCTCCTCCACCTTCTTACACCATGTTGTAACAGCTGATTTCTGTTTATGGTGGAGGTGTAACCCCACTCAGTCTCTATGTCCGGTGCTGTATGAGTAAAACTCTCTGGACTCAAGATGGGTAGAGCTCAGGCGTGGTTTATTCCCCTTTTGTGGGTCTCTGCAATAACATGGGACATGAATAACCATGGGTTTCTAACGGGATAAGCTTAGGGAAAACCAGCTTACCAGTAGCAGACTTCCATTGCAGATTTTCAAAATAAAAGTTTCAAAATCAAATCTTTCAAAATAAACCCATGGTTGCGATCCCAAGTTTAACAGGAATTTAACCACAACAAAACCATGTTCATTCTTTTACATTGTTACAGAGGCAAATTACAAACTTCCTGCCCTGACGCAGAGTGTGAGCTGATAGGGAGCACACCAAAGAGTTCAAATGAACTGAATAAAAACAGCAGAGTGTTGTGTTGGGTTCTTGAATGAAGACTCCTGCTCAAGCAATAACATGGAGCAGTATATTTTTAATAACCATCTTCGAGGCTGTTTCCATGCCAAACCATTTCCCATTTTGTGGGTAAGTGGCGCATGCATATACAATCTATATACAGGGAGTGCAGAATTATTAGGCAAATGAGTATTTTGTCCACATCATCCTCTTCATGCATGTTGTCTTACTCCAAGCTGTATAGGCTCGAAAGCCTACTACCAATTAAGCATATTAGGTGATGTGCATCTCTGTAATGAGAAGGGGTGTGGTCTAATGACATCAACACCCTATATCAGGTGTGCATAATTATTAGGCAACGTCCTTTCCTTTGGCAAAATGGGTCAAAAGAAGGACTTGACAGGCTCAGAAAAGTCAAAAATAGTGAGATATCTTGCAGAGGGATGCAGCAGTCTCAAAATTGCAAAGCTTCTGAAGCGTGATCATCGAACAATCAAGCGTTTCATTCAAAATAGTCAACAGGGTCGCAAGAAGCGTGTGGAAAAACCAAGGCGCAAAATAACTGCCCATGAACTGAGAAAAGTCAAGCGTGCAGCTGCCAAGATGCCACTTGCCACCATTTTGGCCATATTTCAGAGCTGCAACATCACTGGAGTGCCCAAAAGCACAAGGTGTGCAATACTCAGAGACATGGCCAAGGTAAGAAAGGCTGAAAGACAACCACCACTGAACAAGACACACAAGCTGAAACGTCAAGACTGGGCCAAGAAATATCTCAAGACTGATTTTTCTAAGGTTTTATGGACTGATGAAATGAGAGTGAGTCTTGATGGGCCAGATGGATGGGCCCGTGGCTGGATTGGTAAAGGGCAGAGAGCTCCAGTCCGACTCAGACGCCAGCAAGGTGGAGGTGGAGTACTGGTTTGGGCTGGTATCATCAAAGATGAGTTTGTGGGGCCTTTTCGGGTTGAGGATGGAGTCAAGCTCAACTCCCAGTCCTACTGCCAGTTTCTGGAAGACACCTTCTACAAGCAGTGGTACAGGAAGAAGTCTGCATCCTTCAAGAAAAACATGATTTTCATGCAGGACAATGCTCCATCACACGCGTCCAAGTACTCCACAGCGTGGCTGGCAAGAAAGGGTATAAAAGAAGAAAAACTAATGACATGGCCACCTTGTTCACCTGATCTGGACCCCATTGAGAACCTGTGGTCCATCATCAAATGTGAGATTTACAAGGAGGGAAAACAGTACACCTCTCTGAACAGTGTCTGGGAGGCTGTGGTTGCTGCTGCACGCAATGTTGATGGTGAACAGATCAAAACACTGACAGAATCCATGGATGGCAGGCTTTTGAGTGTCCTTGCAAAGAAAGGTGGCTATATTGGTCGCTGATTTGTTTTTGAATGTCAGAAATGTATATTTGTGAATGTGGAGATGTTATATTGGTTTCACTGGTAAAAATAAATAATTGAAATGGGTATATATTTGTTTTTTGTTAAGTTGCCTAATAATTATGCACAGTAATAGTCACCTGCACACACAGATATCCCCCTAAAATAGCTAAAACTAAAAACAAACTAAAAACTACTTCCAAAAACATTCAGCTTTGATATTAATGAGTTTTTTGGGTTCATTGAGAACATGGTTGTTGTTCAATAATAAAATTATTCCTCAAAAATACAACTTGCCTAATAATTCTGCACTCCCTGTAGTACCGCCCTAATTGTAATCTATACAATTAGGGCGGTACACTCTCTCACTCGTAGCTGCATAATATTTTTTTTTCAATACAGACATACCCAAACATAAACTTTGCTATTTTCATAAACACCCTTTCATCACTCTCTTAACCCATGTTAAAAATAGTATGGGCTCAAATTGTGGTCATAAATATTTTGTACTTGCAAATCAGGATTTGTAAAAAGAATTTGTGTGTGCGTAAAAAAGATTTGTGTGTGGACTTAGCCAAAAAATACGTGTGAAACTCTGCACTCAAGTTACAAGTAGAAATTTTGACCCTATTTTTCTTCCTTTCATCTGATTGGTCAATGTCATGTCAATCACAAATTTAACTATCCAATCAGATGAACAGATGGGTTTGGCTATTGGAGGAGGCAGGAGGATTAGAGCTCCTCTGCATGTTGTGTTCACTTTAGTGATGGTAAATTTGATTCTTTTTACTGAATCGAGTTTTAATGAGTCACTCACCAAAGTGAATCGAGTTTTTTGAGTCATTTGATTCACTGAGTCAGTTGACCAGAGAGTGCAAAAAATTTACATTTTCACTCAAACTTAATTCGTTTCTCTTTTCATGTAAATCCCACTGCTAAGATGAATGATTCTAAAAAAACCCCAACTATTTTATAGAGCAAAAAAGAGCAAAAACATTTCTAAAATTAAGCAATTTCCTATCAAAATTGCTTAATAAACATTTATTTTGTTTATTTGTATTTTATTAGTATTTTTCTTAAATGTGTCAAATATATATTTTCTCATCTAAATGTCCACTGAGCTGTGAGCCAGGGGGCGGTAATGCGCCTTAACATTGGTTGCCAACCAAGAAGAAGAAGAAGCTGTGAGCCAGGAGGGAGGGGGTGAGTGAGTGAGTGGTTGTATCCCAATTCAGGGTCTGCAGCCTTAAAGTACGCAGCCTCAACGGTCCACAAGGGCTGAGTACTCAAAGACCACTAAGGCCGGAAGTGCGAGGCTTGTGAAATGGGACGGTCTAGCCTCCGTTGCGCTGCCCAGGTTGCCTAGCAACCATGATACTAACAGCTGGAAACGTTTCATACAGCTTTGTTTGACAGAAAGGAAGGAGAAAATATTTTGTTCATTTGTTTGTTTGTTTCTACATGAGCTTTGATCATTTTCTGTAAGATTAAGGTCAGCTATTGAACGGCGTATATTTTAAAGTAAAGGCTTTAAGTTAGTACAAACGTCACTAATGTCACATAACTTTGCCGACATGTGGCCAACAGTAATGTTTTAATGTTCTTCGTTATTAAACATTTGCACATAAATAAGTGACATAATATTCAGTACATACTTAAAGTTTACTCTTCGGGCGCCCCTCATCCGCCGTTTTTTTTCGGCAAAATTATCCACACCCATCGCTGCGCTATGCATTCTGGGATATGTTGGGCCACGAAGTCTACACCGCCACATCCTTAAAATTCAGGGAAATGAAAGACGCATTTGAGGGCCGCATTTCAAGCAGCCTTTGAATTGGGACAGCCTTCGTCGCGTTGCTGTGACGTAATCGGCCTTAAAATGCGGCCTTTAAGGCTGCAGACCCTGAATTGGGATACAGCCAATGATTCGTTCGCTCTATGATTCAGCACAGGAGGGAGGGGGTAAGCGAGTCCTGAGTTATTCGCTTACGATTCAGCACAGGAGGGAGGGGGTTAGTGAGTCCTGAGTGATTCGTTCGCTCTATGATTCAGCACAGGAGGGAGGGGGTGAGCGAGTACTAATGGAATTAGTTTGCTAACAGCAACAGGGATGAGTCAGTGAGTCAGTTGGGCTTGTGAATCATGATTCACGAGTCAGTAAAGTGATTCTCGAGTATTGAACGATTCGTTCACGAATCGAACATCACTAGTTCACTTAGTTTTTGGGTCCAGGCAGGAGAGGACCCAGATGCAGACTCATACGCGGAGAAAAAAAGAGGGAACTCAAAACACTGCTTTATTGCAGGCGTGCAAGATATGTAAAGAATAAACTACACTGGGAAATGCTAAACTAAGACATGGGGAGACCCACAGGGAGACACAGCCATGATGGACGATGCGACACCGAACTAACGAGGAACGTAGGAGCACACAGGGAACACAGCTGACACGAATAATGATAGTAGTGAGACAGGGCAAGAGCAACACAACATGAGGGACACAGACGGAGACTATCCTTCTGCTCTTGCTCTTGACGAAGGCGGTCGCACTTTTCTCCTCTCCTCCTCCTCTCTCTTAGCTTCCCTGCTTAGCCTCTTATGTCCTTGTCTAGTCTCTCTCACAGTCTGAAGAAAAAGAGGAATTATGGATTGGATCAACTGGTCCCTAAATGCAATTGACACCCCTTTCTCAACGAGTGCTGAAGATATCTACCTATTCCAGGGGTCGGCAACCTGCGGCTCCGGAGCCGCATGCGGCTCTTTAGTCTTTATTTTGCGGCTCCGGGTGGTTTGGGAAATTAAATTAGAAGTATTTAGCTGAAGTATATTTTATTTGTGTTTAGTTCTTCTTTTAACTTGTAGTTCTAAATTGGAAGATTATTGTGATATTGAAATATAAAAATAAAATTACATCTTATTATTTTTTTCTCAAAATAAGCGTCACACTCGCGGAAGCTGGTATACCCGCCGAAACGCCTGCATTTATCGAGACTTTCAACCCCAGGTAGGCCAATTATGGATCTTCGGATCCATATTATGTTGGCAGCTGTTCTCCACCGTGAACTATGTTAAAAACAAACACAGCTCACGCCTCACAGATGACAGCTTACAGTCCTGCCCCGATTTGCAGGTGCTGTGCGCAGAGGTTCAGGACCAGAAGTCCCATTGTAAACATATCATGGCAGACCCGACGATGTTTGCATGAACACGCTTTTCAGCATGTCTTTATCGATCGCTTTTCACACACGGTTGTTGTACGCATACAGCCGGCTGTAGCTTTTCAGCTCACAGCCCGACACAGACCAACACAACAGCAGAGAGAGCACAGACTTTAAGGCGGCGAGGCGTGATTGCGGGTGCCGCTCAGGTGCGTCCGACTCCATACAGCGGCACTGCAGACTACGCCCCGCCACACACATTAACCAAGTAAAATACATATTTAGAATTTAGAATTCAGAATTTTTGCAAATATCTATTTTTTTTTTAGCAGCATAGTGCTTTTTTTCCAATTATTTTTTAAAAGTCAGGTCAAGGCTCCAAAAGCCCAAAGGCGATATAAGGGTGGTGGCTCACAATAGTTTTTTTATGCTACATGGATCATTTTAGTTCAGCTGGGTGTCTTTCCTTTTGTTATATTTCTTTAAGAGTTCAAAATTTGTTAATTACATAAATAAAATGTAATTTTCTCTGTAGCACTTCATGGATTTCATAAGCAACACACCTTAGTTGCTCTGTGGATTCTTAAAAAGCAGTTAAAAACTTTTCTGTTCAAACAAGCCTTTTGTTGATCTACGTATTTTATATTCTTTACATTATTTACATTTGATCTTTTACATTGTGTATAATGTCTATTGATTGTATCGTTTATTTTAATATTTGTGTACAGCGCTTTGTGACTGCCTGTCTGTGAAAAGCGCTTAATAAATAAACTTTACTTACTTAAGTTGTTCACACAAAGCATAAAGGTAAAAAAAACAATATATACAGTGTTATCTTCATTTTAGATTTCAAAAAGTATTTGCGGCTCCCTGTTTTTTCTTTTGCATGGAAACCGGGTCCAAGTGGCTCTTTGTGTGTTAAAGGTTGCCGACCCCTGGTCTAAACACAGTCTGTATCAGGGTGTTGTTGTTCAGCTTCAGCCTTGAGACCGCAGCTGGCGCCGAGAGGGTATCTGCATGACGTGATGGTGGTTTTTACGTTAGTGCGAACAACTCATGAGAATTTCAAAGCTGTTCTAACAGTCCGACACCGGTCTCTCAATCTCCCGTTGGAGAGCTGTGATGATGTTATCAAACTTACGCTGTGTGATGTTGTCATTCTTGTGCTCAAAGAGCCGATTCTGAGAACTCACGACTGCAGTGAGCTTCTCCAAGATGTGATCCAGTTTGCACTCAGAGATCTTATTCTGAGTATTCACGGCAGCCGTAAGCTTCTCCAAGATCTTATCCATGCTGCACTCAATTAGCCCATTTAGAGAAACTCACGCCTCATTCCATCGTTCCAATCCCAGCGGGCAGCCTTGTGGGGGTTTGAACAGCCGGTTCCGCTTTCTTGATTCTTCGATAAGTCAGGGCCAAGCGAGCTCTGATCAGCCAGAACCCTGTTACCATGGTTCCGAATAGGTAGATATCTTTAGCACTCAGGCTCACCCAAGCCCAGACTTCTCGTTGAGAAATGGGTGTCAATTGCATTAAGGGACCAGTTGATCAAATCTATAATTCCTCTTTTAGGTTTTAGAGAACAGACTGTGAGAGAGTGTTCCAGGGAAAATGCAAAAAACACGAGACTAGACAAGGACACAAGAGGCTAAGCAGGGAAGCTTAGGGAGAGGAGGACAGTATCACCTTAAAGCACTTGTTGCAGGCTGCTGAGTTTGCATCTTTTGCTGTGAAGTACAGCCAGACTTTTGACCGCTTCACCTTGGGCAGTTTTAATCTGTAGCTCTGCTCTAAAAGAACGTACGTACCTGGGCCCGCCTACTATCCTTGGAAATGTAAAATGATTGGCTAGAATCCAAAGTGTATGACAGCTCAGTAAAAAAAAAAGCACAGAAATAAAGCACCGAAATGTGCGCTGCTTTTCGGTCTGGTTACTACCGTTTGCACCGGATATCGGTACCCATCCCTACCCATCTCACGAGCACTGTTACTATGTATGTATGTATGCATGCATGCATGCATGCATGCATGTATGTATGATTTCTATACAGTGTACATCATATGACCACTTTGGTTGTAAGATTCAGATAATTAGTTAACTAGACATTTTGAAAGAAAGAAAAGTATTTCTTTGTGCCCCCCTTTCCCTGTTAATGCCCTACCTGGCCCCTGGGCATAACTTTGCTAGACCTGCCCCTGCACAGTTACCAGCTGTCAGCTACTTCGAAAAGGATCCTGGTGTTATTTGTCTCTTAGAGACAGTTCATAACTTCCCTTCAACTCATTCATGTCACCTAAAAGGTAAACCCGTTTCTCCATCACCTGTTCAGCTCTGATGATTCAGTAAGGACATCTCCTGGTTTCATCTTCATGTTTCCCTCACCACATATCCAAACCGACATCATGACCAGCAGCTGTTACAGCTGTGGCTCCAGCAAACATCAGCTGATACTAGAAAGTAATATTAAATAAATTCTAACAACAGCTGATCAAGCTTAAACGTGCTGCTGTTGTTTATCCGCTGTCTCCAAGAAACAAGAAAGACGGGACTAGCGACAGAAAAGCCTGAAAAGCGGATCATTGATCAGTTTCATGATTGAAACTGAAGCACCAACTTGAAGAAGCAACAGGGGAGGGAGGGGGAGAGAATGAGAGAAGAGTCAGCTTTGCAGCAAAGACAGAATAAATCCAGCTTTGTGTATTTTTTTCATTCTAGCTGAAGTCCGGGACAAATCGCTTCCTTTTCACCTCAGTATGGAACTCCGATAGCCAGTCCAGCTAGGGTTGCCAACTCCCTGAAAAATAAATAAGGGACACCTCGTGGCCAGGGCCGGGCAACCCAGTTGTCTTCACCCTTCCCAGTGTGGTAGCTCTTTTTTTTTGTGTGTGAAATTATTTTTTAACCATTTGACTTGAATTTGATTTAAGCAGATGCATATTCTTTGTGATATGACCATATGGGAAACAAATGATCATTTAGCCATTTATTTTTAGCTCAAAATGACAACATTAACACAGTAAAACAGGTCTCTTTCTTAAACAGAAGCCTGTCATGCTTAACTTTTGAGAATATAAGTAAATCTTTCTTTAAAAGAACTGTCCTGCTTAACTTAAAATTATATAAATTAATAGAAAGCAATAGAATGAAAAATATTCTTGTAACAGTGCACATATAGTGCATTTAGTACAATTGGCTTCAGTTGAGGTATTATTTCAGCTTTTCTAATGCTAATCAGCTGCTCCTGTTTGTAAACCCGCTTGTTCCCATGATTACACATCATAACTCATCATTATTCATCTATGTATTACTTTTATGTATTAGTCATCTATTTGTTGTAATCATCTATCCTTGCAGTTGTTTATTACACAAAATAAATTATATTATCACACTTCTGGCCACATAGCGCTGATATTCACTGCACATGCCCATATTAACCTTAACGAGAGGGTTTAAAAAAAAACATACCAATGTTTACATACCATATCTGCTTCTGCCGTGGCCTGGTGGACAAAAAATTGGTTAAGGGTTCCCCGAGCTTTCACGCCCCTCACGTTCTTCATGTGCCCACCATTAGAAGCATGCCTATGGAAAAAGTGCGCTGGTGTTGTGCCAAAAAGTGATTGTCTGCCAAAAACTGATTTCCGGTATTTGCCAAAAACTGATTGCTCGTATTTAAACTGCTATAAGTAACTTGTTGGGCTATACTATGTGAAACATATGTCAAATGCATCCCTTATGGATGACATAAAGTCATCTTGAGCCACAAACAACATTCGTGTAATAAGGTAGAAGCCGCAATCAGTTTTTGGCAGTGACTTTTATATAACCTTTATTTATGCAGTTAAAAAAAAATCTCATTAACATTAAAATGTCTTTTGTAAGAGTAGGTTGGCCAAGAGCACAGCAGAAATGGCAGCAAATATTACAATAGTTCTATAAAAATATTTTAAGTGGGGATAAAGGACCGGATTGGTTATAATGTAAGTACAATAACACAGAGTTGTAAATATACTTGAAAAACGGATAATTTTTTAATTCTCTATATAACCCCTTTGTAAACCCTGTTCACCGAGGTCTATTTACGAACATACGTAAAGATATTACACATAAAAAATACACAGAAACATTGGAAATCAGTTTTTGGACGACAATCACTTTTTGGCACAACACCTGTACTCAAAGCTTTACAGAGTCCTGTCTGGTGACATCTTGTGGCCAAAAATATGAAGCGCAGCTTGATTGTGCAAGATAAAAGTGCTTCATCAGGACTGCCTACTCTACAGAGTGGAGCGCTGTTTGATATTGTCTTGTGTTGCGTTGAACGTGTTTTTTGTGGGGCTGAAAAAAAAAAAATTGTAATGTTGTCATATTTGTTGAGTAAATAATTTTAATCAATACATGTTGGAGCTATTTGTTCTTTATTTTCATTATTTTGAAATTTGTTAAAGTTTGTTGTTAGTTTGCAAGTTTATTTGTAGGTTAATATTTGTTTCAGTATTTTGTTTTGTGTTTGCCATGCTAAATTAGTAAGAGCTGTAGGGCCATTTTGTTTCTATAAATAAAGAGACTGGTATAGGACCAGCATGCACTGGGGTAGACCTATTTTTTTTATTTTTTTATTTTTTTTTATTTTTAACCAGAGCAGGAGAAGCAGCAGGAAGTAACAAAACAAAACAAAAAAAGAAAAAGAAAAAAAGGACCTTGTTATTGCTTGCCACACTGGATAAATTAAATAAACCATAAAATGCAACTTTCAAGTTTGCACAGTTGACTTCTTTTGCCTGCGTACGAAATATTATCTCAGTGCAGCAGTGGCTTGTGGACTTTGAATTGTGGGATGTTTTGTTTGTCAAACAAAAGGAATTGCCACTACAATACACTTTCCTTATTTAAACATGTGCCCCGGTGTGGTCACTCTTTGCTTGGAGTCACAAGTGATGTTGGTTGATATTCTGTTTTACCCCCAGGGCTATATGACCAAACTCCCCATTTTCATTTACTACACAAGGGACTCTTCCCTGAATAAAAGCCTGGTATATAATCATATAAGGGAAAGTATTAAGTGTCTTGCATTTGTTATTCCAGAAAGAAGTTTTGTGATTTAAAGGAGTCCCCAAAATTACTGCAGTGAGACAGTTCTTCAAATTAAGATGCAACCTAAAACACTTGATTCAAATAGAAAATTCAATATACAGGGTGGGCCATTTATATGGATACACCGTAATAACATGGGAATGGTTGGTGATATTAAAGTCCTGTTTGTGGCACATTAGTATATGTGAGGGGGCAAACTCCTCAAGATGGGTGGTGACCATGGTGGCCATTTAGAAGTCGGCCATCCTGAATACAACTTTTGTTTTTTCAATAGGAAGAGGGCCATGTGACACATCAAACTTATTGGTAATGTCACAAGAAAAACAATGGTGTGCTTGGTTTCAACGCAACTTTATTCTTTCATCTACAAGTATTTCTTATCCTAACAGACATACAGTAATGTATAACACAGGGTCGCATTTAGTAAATAGACAGGCCCCAAATGCACACCGTCCGTTCATCACAGAAGCTTAATAAATGGATTTACCCCTGCTGCCGCTCCTCCACAGACGGGCTCTCATGGGGAAGCTCCTGCCGGGATGCCTCGGACGGGGACGCCTCGGGTGTGGCCCCCACCTGCTCCGCTCCGGCCTGGGGACGGGCTCCCAACTGCTCTTCTGTTGCAGACATTTAGATTTGTGGTGGGGTTTTTGTTTGTGGTGTGTTTTTTTTTTTTTTTTTTTTTTGGTTTATTTATTTATTTTTAAATTAAGTATACAATCAGAACACTAACACTAACAGAGCGCAACAAAAGTCTTAAATACACTGAGGGATAACGAGGGAAATGAGAGACACGAGGGAGACACAGCTGAGAGAAATTAGAAATTAGACTTACGGGAAGTAAAAACGGACACACTGACAAGAGACACAGACCTTCAAAGTAAAACCGGAAACACAGCAACTGAACTCAAGACATGAAAGCTTAACACAGGCTGTCTCCCAATTCAGGGTCTGCAGCCTTAAAATACGCATTTCAAGGCCGATTACGTCACAGCGGCGCGCCGAAGGCTGTCCCAATTCAAAGGCTGCTCGAAATGCGTCTTTCATTTCCCTGAATTTTAAGGACGTGGCGGTGTAGACTTCGTGGCCCAACATATCCCAGAATGCATAGCGCGGCGGTGGGTGTGGATAATTTTGCCGAAAAAAAACGGCGGATGAGGGGCGCCCGAAGAGTAAACTTTAAGTAAGTACTGAATATTATGTCACTTATTTATGTGCAAATGTTTAATAACGAAGAACATTAAACATTACTGTTTGCCACATGTCGGCAAAGTTATGTGACATTAGTGACGTTTGTACTAACTTGGTTTTAAAGCCTTTACTTTAAAATATACACCGTTCAATAGCTGAGCTTAATCCTACAGAGAATGATCAAAGCTCATGTAGAAAGAAACAAACAAATGAACAAAAGATTTTCTCCTTCATTTCTGTCAAACAAAGCTGTATGAAACGTTTCCAGCTGTTAGTATTGTCGTGTTATTCAATTATACGCGGGTCCACTGTACGATTCATAACCACACTTTATTTTTTTTGTTCTTGCTCTCCCCCACATAACATAACATTCTATACAGAAACACACCGGTCTCGCCCTCTAGCTGCCATCAGCCTGACTACACTGACCGGCTGCATTAACATCTACTGTACAATGCAATTACACCACATCTCCCCTTTCTAGAATCAATGGGTAGACTACCATTGACTCACCAGACCTTAGAGGGTTATTCTGCCTCTGTGGCTGGAAGGTCTGGTCCTGCGCTTACCTGTAAGGAATACTATATAATGAAAATCTTAACTCTAATTAACCCGTTAAGTAACACACATTCTTACATGCTAACTTGTCACACCCCCTGCATTTCCCAACTTCTGAACATGCATATTTGAAAATGACAACCTTTTAGCTTTTACACTTTTACCCATATTGTGCAAACAATACTACGAAAGAGGGGTATTCTAGTATAAAACAGTCCTTTCCATCTTATCCGTTATAAGTCCAATCTGGTTGGTCTCACAACCACTCTTCCGGATCTGGTTCCGGGTGTAGATGGAAGCTCTGGAGAAACTGTCTCTGGCATGTCCGTGGAGCACTGCTCCCCGGCTTCTGCAGATTCTGGCTCCCCATTATTGCTCTCAGTTTGGTCTGGAGAGTGTTTCATGGGAACAAGATGCCGACGATTCCGCCTAATTGTCCCACGAGGTCCCTCCACGAGATATGATCGTGGTGTGGAGTGGCTGCCAATAACGGTGCCGCTGGCTCTCTGGTCTGTTATCCACACTTCTTGGCCTGGAGTGAGCCTGTCGAGGCTGCGTGCGCGATGACGAAGGTTATATGACTGTGCCTCTTTAGTCCTCCTCTCCTTTTCCCTCCGGGTGACAGCCACACTATCAGGAAGTGCGGGGTCAAGCAGAGATGGCAGTATTGGCACTGTGGTGCGAAGCCGTCTCCCCATCAAGAGTTGGGCTGGACTATAGCCATTCTGCAGTGGGGTGGCTCTGTAAGCGAGCAGAGCCAAGTGTGGATCAACAGCTTTCCGCAATAGATTCTTGACAGTCTTAACTGCTCGTTCGGCTTCGCCATTGCTTTGGGGATATTTCGGGCTGCTTGTAATGTGACAGAAGCCATACACTTTTGCAAATGTCTCAAAAGCTGCCCCTGAAAACTGTGGCCCATTATCTGTTACCAGCTGCTCGGGGATCCCATGTCGTGCAAAAATCCCTTTGAGATGATGGATCGCGTCCTCTGATCTTGAAGGTGTGAGAGGGGCAATCTCAACAAATCTTGAGGCATAATCCACGACAAGAAGGTAGGTTTTCCCTCTCAGCATAAACAGATCAGCTCCTAGCTTTTGCCACGGCCGCCCCGGATACTGTGATGGCATCAGCGGTTCTGTGTGGTTTTCTCTCACTTGGCAACATGTCCGACAGTTAAGGACAAGCTCATTTATCTGCTGGCTTAGCCCTGGCCACCAAACCGACTGTCGTGCTCGCTGTCTGCACTTAACCACTCCCTGGTGACCTTCGTGTAGTCTGGTGAGCACATCATTTCTCATAGTTGCAGGTATAACCAACCTGTCCCCTTTGATTAGCAGACCATCATGTACGGTGAGGAACGCCCTTTCTGCCCAGTACAGTCTTAGCGCTGGTTCGCTGTTGAAATGTGTGGGCCATCCTTCCTCACACAGCTGCATCACGCGAGCACATACGCTGTCCCTCTTCAGCTCTTCTCTCAGCTGCTCCAAGAAATTGTTGCTAGCTGGCAGATTGTCCATCAACATGTCCACGTAAATATTTGTGCTCTCCAACAACTCCTTGTCTTGAAGTGTTTCTTTTGCTTTCACTGGAGATCGTGAGAGCGTGTCAGCTGTCCACAGGTGTTTGCCTGGTACATGCGAAATCGAGTAGGAATATCGCATGAGGCGCATCCTAAAGCGTTGAATTCTGGGAGGGAGCGCATCCAGAGTTTGTGCCCCCAGCAGACTTAGCAGCGGCTTATGGTCTGTCTCCATTTGAAAGTGTTTGCCAATAAGAAAGTTGCGGAACCGCTCACAAGCCCAGGTCAGACCTAAAGCCTCCTTTTCAACCTGAGCGTATCTCTGTTCTGTTGCAGTGAGGGAGCGTGACGCGTAGGCAACGGGTCTCCACTCCTCGTCCCATCTTTGAAGCAGCACACCCCCTAAGCCATACGATGATGCGTCCGCTGACACCTTGCAGTCACGGCTTGGGTCATACATGGCCAACACTGGCGGTGATGTGAGCGCATCTTTCAGGTTCTGAAATGCTCTAGCCTGGTCAATGTCCCATCTCCAGCAGTTTTTCTTAGACAGTAAGTCTCTTAGAGGTTTGTCCTTCTCTGCGAGCTGTGGGATAAACTTTCCAAGCTGGTTAACCATTCCCAGAAAGCTCCTTAACTCACTCACACTTTGTGGCTCCTTCATCTCCCTCACAGCCTGGGTCTTGCTTGGGTCAGGGCTGATACCGCTGGCTGAGAGAACATGCCCTAAAAACGTCACCTGCTGTTTCGCGATGTCGCACTTGTTAATGTTTAGGGTGATGCCAGCTTTTTGGATCCTGCCCAGCACAGCGTGTAGGCGAGAGTCATGCTCTTCCTGCGTTCTGCCCCAGACCAGCACGTCGTCCATGTGGCAAACCACCCCTTCCATACCATCTGTGACCTCTGTGACCATCCTGTTCTGGAAATGCTCCGGTGCTGAAGCAATCCCGAAGGGCAGTCTCTTGAAGTGATAACGCCCAAACGGTGTGATGAAAGTGGTGTATTTGGCTGAGTTTTCCGTCAGAGGTATCTGCTAAAACCCCATGTTAGCGTCCAGCTTGCTGAATATGCTGGCACCAGCCAATCTGCCCAATGTTTCCTCCACCGATGGCAGTATGTACTTCTCTCGACACACAGACTCATTGAGGTGTGTAAGGTCGACACATATGCGTACATCTTCTGTCTTCTTCGGTACCACCACCATGCCTGAGCACCAATCAGTTGACTCCTCAATCCTGCTGATCACCCCTAGTTCTTCCATACGGGCCAGCTCCTGCTTAACTTTGTCCATCAGAGGCAACGGGATTCTCCGTGGCGTCTTCAAGGAAAAAGGTTGAACTCCAGGTTTCAGTTTGATGTCGTACGGCTGACGTACTTCACCGAGACCACTGCACAGCTTTGGGTAGCACTTTTTAAGCGTCTCTATAGTTACGCTCTCCAGACGAGCCACAAGCTCCAGCTTGCTAATAGCAGGTCTCCCCAGCAAAGCAGTGTGCAGGTGTCTGATGACAAAGACATCCTCAAGTATTTCTTTGTCTCCCTTCCTCAGTGCAAGCTCACTGACACCAACGACATCCAAACGACTCCTCCCGGGACCCAGCAGAGCCTTGGTTGATTTGTGGAGACTGGGGGGGTGGTTGTGTCTGTAGAGCTCCTTAAACACCTTAAGGGGTAGGACTGTCACATCGGCCCCTGTATCAATTTTAAATGACACGTTTTTATTGTTTATGCTTAAGTCGACAGTCCACGGCTCACCCTCACACTTAACACTGCCCAGGAACAAACCATGTTCATCCTCTTCAACCTCATGCACTGTTTTTGGTGCCCTGCATACACGCCTGTAATGTCCTTTTTTCCCACATGCATGGCATTTCACTTCATTCGCTGGACAATCCTGCTTTGAATGGGATGGAGCGCCACCACATTTCTGACAGGTTGGCTCTTTTCTGCCGTCTTCTCGGAATCCACGTGTTTTAGCTTGACGACTATCAGTCTGGAGCAGTTTGGTTCTAACAGGCTTACGACTGATTTTATGCACTCTATCTACTGACTTAGCATCGCTAGCCTCAGCTCTAGAGTCACCTCGCAAGGAGGATTGTTGTCGCTTTACCTCTTCACTTTGCCTCGCCATGTTGATAGCCCTCTGCAAAGTCAAATCTGGGTCAAGCTGCATGCGTTCTGACAGCCGTTTGTCCGTGAGACCGACAACGAGCCTATCACGTATCAGCTCATCATGTAGCACTCCATAGTTGCAATGTTCTGCTAGCGCATACAGTGCTGTCACAAAAGCATCCACTGTCTCATTGTCTCCCTGTCGGCGCATATTGAATTTGGCGCGCTCATAGATCACATTTTCCTTCACAATGAAAAAAGCCTGGAAACCATCACGTACCCCCTCGTACGTTGTCCTTTGCTCCGCTGTTAAACTCAGACCGCGAAGCACATCGTCCGCCTCGTCTCCCATGCAGTAAATCAACGTGTTGACTTGGTTTTCCTCCGAGCTGACGTTCAAATTACTGGCGAGACGGAATCTCTCGAACCTCCGTATCCATTTGGACCACTCCTGCGGTTTTGAAAAGTCAAAGGATTCCGGTGGCTGGATGCTGAATGTCGCGCTCGGCCCCGCCGGTGCTCTCTGTGCAGTCTCATCCGCCATATTCTCCCCTCGTTATTCCGCGAGCTCCGCCAGACACAGGTTCGTTCAGTCGAGGTTATATGGATCAGTACAGGACTTCTGACACCATGTCGTGTTATTCAATTATACGCGGGTCCACTGTACGATTCATAACCACACTTTATTTTTTTTGTTCTTGCTCTCCCCCACATAACATAACATTCTATACAGAAACACACCGGTCTCGCCCTCTAGCTGCCATCAGCCTGACTACACTGACCGGCTGCATTAACATCTACTGTACAATGCAATTACACCACAAGTATCATGGTTGCTAGGCAACCTGGGCAGCGCAACGGAGGCTAGACCGTCCCATTTCACAAGCCTCGCACTTCCGGCCTTAGCGGTGTCATTTGAGTAAGAGCCTAATGAGGATCAGTGTTTGGAATGCATACTAATTTACGGCTGCAGACAAATGAATTGGCC